>NC_090237.1:33023845-33143845 GCF_024489055.1 Chanodichthys erythropterus
TTTGACCATTCAAATGCCACGAAATGGAATATATTTCAGTAATGTTAACGTTACTCTCATACAGGCAGCTGAGCGCGCAGCTGAGCAAGCCATTTTGTGAATGCTGATTAGAGCCTTAATGTGTTTTAAACCATCAAGCACCTCCCGTTTCCTAATGTTCATCTATCCGTGCTTCTTAATCACTCTAAAGTTTCAATAATTTCAAGCAATTCGCCCGAAAGCAGAGCGGTATTAAGAGCTGATATTAAGCGGTAAAGCTCCGAGGCCTCCGACCAGCCTTTAAAAAACAAGACAAATACTCAACAAAACATGCATTAATCAGTTAACACAGACTTTAATGTCATATAAATGTACATTATATGTAGTAACAATAAAATCAAACTTATTTGTAGAAATAACATTACTCACCGATTTTATGGAATTGTGTCAGACACGTCTTCAGCAAAACAAGATGGCCGTCGATTAGAGAATTCTCAAAACAAGTCTTGGGGTCAGGGGTCACGTGGCTTGGATGGAACGCAAACAGAGTAATTTGATTTGAAGCAAAAGTTTAAATTAAACCAACAACACTTAATTTTACTTCCAGTCAAGTAAATTAATTTACGTTAGAGCAGAAAAGTGTATTTATTGTGTTAGATCAAATACAAAAAGTTCTTTAGAGTAATGAAAAGGCATGTACACTTTTTTTCAGTGTAGTCAACATTTGAAGTTTATCAAAGTTGTCCTAAAACCTTTTTCTTAGGATAACTTGGTTCTTAGGACAACTTTGAATATGTGAATACTCAACAGTGTGGGCATTTTGACACGGTGTATTTGGCCGATTAGGTGCGCAACTGAAAACAGAGGCTTCATTGCTTGTCTGTGTTCCACTTATTTAATGTATGGAGAAGGCACGGGCACCTGCAGATATAAATGTTTTTTTTTTTAAATCTGAAAACTCCAAAAAGCAACGAAATTGTCAAACATCCATTAAGCGCATGTTCACAGAGAAAAACGGCTGCTTGTTCTCTTGATACCATCTGTTTTACTGAGAAATCGCTTCAGGTGATTCAGTGAAAGAGCAGTCCAAACTAATGCAGGTGGATTCAGACCGCTTTGCAAAGGCGTTTTACCAATTCATAATTTAGAACACAAATTAAGCGTCAGAAAATATGAGCAGTTCAGTTGCACAGCTGTTAAACTGAATATACGAAGCGAAGCAAGCTTTTTTTCTGAAATATCCAAAGTAGTAACAATATGCACTACCGTTCAAAAGTTGGGGTCAGTAAATTTTTTTGCTTTCTTTTTTTTTTTTGAAAGAAATGAATACTTTTATTCAGCACGGATGTGTTAACCCTCTGGGGTCTGAGGATTTTCGGGGCCCTGGTCAAGTTTTAACATGCCCTGACATTTGTGCTTTTTTCAGTTGTTCATAAACATATTAATGACAAAAGTGTCATTACACTGTATCCAGCACAAACTAGGCTACGATAATATGTGAGGAACATGTATGTACATGTTTGTGTTTTTGAAGGAATAACGTTTATGCGTGGTTATTGAAAAAACTAAAAACTTAAGTCACTGAAATAAAGCCAAAAAAGCCTGTGTTCACAAGACTTCTGGGTATTGGAGGTTGTAGACTAGAGTTTTTATTTCAAAATGATGTAAAAATGATTCAGCCTTCTTGCTTGATTTAGTTTTTGTAAGACACTTTTTGTCAAGAAACACAGTATGTGTGGAGGCATGAATCATCATGAATAATGGGTGATTTACACCTGAGAAGACAAAAGATCTGCATAATGACCTGTAATGACTTGCATTATAATGAGGCCTTTCAGACAGTTAGGCTGTGAAAAAACCCTTTGTGATCATGTCTCAAGCTCATCATGGTGTATATCAAACATACAGAAAAAACAGCAATACTGTGAAATATTATTACAATTTAAAATAATGGTATTCTATTATATACTTTAAAATATAATGTATTTCTGTAATGCAAAGTGTCTGAACAATTGTTACCTCTGTGGCATTTCATATAGGCTTTTAGCTTAAAAGCATGCACATTTGGAGAAATATTGATGGATTCTTATGTTTGTATCAATTTTCTATACAGAAAAGTAATATTTATTCAATATTTATTGTCATCGCTGTGAACGCTGGATACTGTGTTTTCAATTCATACTTGCAGCCGGAGGGTGCTCTGTGCACATTTAGTCCACAAATTAATCTGAAGAAGAACAGACACCATGTGACATTCCAGGAACTAACAGAGGCCAGAGATCGCTATAATATCCAGATAAACACTTTTCAAGACAATAAATGCACGATTGAGACAATGTATACATGTATTGCCTCAGAATTTGGGTCTGAATAGTGCTGGCTCCCTGGGCGTGGCCGCATTAGCGGATAATGAGCTAAATCACGTGCGTCTGACGTGTCTCTTTTCATACAGATTACATAAACAGAAAATATATTTGTTTTCGAATTGACTTACACGATTTAAAACCTGACATGTCAACGTTTCTTTAGACATAAGCCTAATTTTTTTGTGATTAGTATTCACTAAGTTACAGTTTATTTTCTGAGAACTATCAGATTGGACTTCGTCCAGAGGGAGACGAGAGATCACGCATCATGTTAGTTTTCTTTATTTTACAAAAAGCACAACATTTTGTTTTTACTCTGAGTGTACATAAATAAAAGATATTCAACAGTTTAAAATGGTGTATAACTCTTAATTGTATGTGCAACGTTGACAGAGTATTTCGAGTCTCTTTCACACTGATAAGAAAAAAACCAAGGTGGTATCGCCGGCGTGACCACCAAACCGAGGGAGTTAAATTGATAAAAAGTGATAGTAAAGATTTATATTTTTAATAAAATATGTTCTTTTTAACCTTTTATTCATCAATGAATCCTGAAAAAAGTATCAGAGATTCCAAAAAAATATTAAGCAACACAAATTTTTTCAAAATTGATAATAACTGAGTATCAAATCAAGCATATTAGAATGATTTCTGAAGGATCATGTGACACTGAAGACTGGAGTAATGATGCTTTGATCACAGGAATAAATTATATTTTAAAGTATATTAAAATAGAAAACCTTAATTTTAAATTGTAATAATTTTTTAACAATATTATTGTTTTTTCTGTATTTATTATTAAATAAATGCAGCCTTAATGAGCATAAGAGACTGTTCAAAAACATTAAAAATAGTAATGTTTCCAAACTTTTGACCAGTAGTATATATATACAGCAGCTCTAGGGCAGGTCCGAATACCATTTTTTGAGCCTCGAAGCTTTGGTAGTAATCCACAACGAATATTCGAAGCTTCGGAAGGAGGGGGTTGAACATATTCTTCTCTCTAATAAAGGCAGTGTAATGAGTAGAAATATGGTGTGAAATTTCTGTTTTTCTGTTGCTCATTTAAAGTTATTTTCTTTATTAATTAAAGCTGTGGACAGCATAACATTTGCGATGGACAGTTACATGAGTTTCATGGGAAATAAAGCTCCGGTATCAATAACTCAAGCTAAGTGAGCTATCCCTATTTGCTCCGTACACAATGCATTACAGCAGGAATCTGTGTGTCAGTCTGTCCTTTTGCATTTTGATTATGTCGAGAACCATTCATCCAATCGACTTCACACGTGGCGGGTGTTTTGCTGCGGACCCAAGGGAATGCAGTGTTGCATTTGGTGCAATATAGACACGCGACACGTTCAGAATTAATAAACTTTTAATTAACTACAGAACAGCGAAATAAACTAGCTGAAAGTGGCGTGCCTCACACGGACAGGGCTTGTATGTTCCGAGAACAGACACTGCTCTATTGATATAAAACACAGGCCTGTTAAGAGCAATACTTATAATAAGGTAGCCTAACATTTTTCTGACAAACATGTAACGATCGGCCCAATAGGTCGATTTTACATGAATTAAAACTGGGGTCAGATTATACTGTGTGAGCTTTTGGAGTGTTTAAAAAGATGAGACAGACATCAGAAATGAATAAATAAAGTGTATTTACAATATTCACATGGAACTTAAAACAACACAATAAAACTAGAATAACGTAGGCTGTTTAAAAGCGTGGAGTCCTTTTGCACCATTCCCTAAAACAGTCCTTAAGAGTCCTAGTAGAGTGCTGATAAAATCCCAATGTAAAAGTGTCCACCGGTGTATATACAAAGTCCACAGAAGTGTTAATCCGAGTGAAAATGAGGAGAAGTGCTGGAAAGGCAAGTCCATAAAAGTAACTCCACAGTCCAGCTAGTGTGTTTGCAATGAGGGGTGATTGTTTGTCATGCTGCCTCCTTTATACTGGCTAACTTCCTTATTCCGGTCATGTGATCAGTCACATGACAGGCAGACCCAGACTCATTTAAAGACATACACACATTAAATAGTTAAGAGGAATAAAATGGACTATAAAAAACATGTAAACCAATTAAAACTCTATCATACATAAAGTCATTGTAATAAATAGAGTGGTAAAACATGTATTTTATGTGACAGTGTTACAAACAAATCACGCCCAAATTAGAAATTAGAAGCACAGTAATTACTGACACAGTAACGGGTAGGTTATTTAAATAAAAGAAAAACATAAAATAAATGAACAAACTGTAATAAATGAACATGCTGTCCCAGTACAATCTCGCGTTTGAGTTTTAACAAGCTCCTATATTTCACAGTAGATTAATTTAGGTTGATAATGACTGGGTAAATGTCAGGATCACGGTGTTTTGTGTTTTGTACGACTTTTATGTTAAAGCGTAATCTTGGTTTTCTTTGTTTTAATCTCTATTTCCTGTGTTTTGGTTTCTGTTTTGCCTGTACCTTGTGTGTATCGCTATAGTTACCCTCATTAGTTACCATGACATCATATCACCAACACCTGTCCCTTATCAGCCCATTGTTAACATGCCTATTTAAACCTTTATGCTTCATTTGTTGTTGGTTGGTCGTTGCATTTGTGAGTGTGTTCTTGCCGTTGCTCTTGTCTGCTGTCTGTGAATTACTCCTGTTTATGGATTACCTTTTGTTATTAAACGTTGGTGCTTGCATTTGGATCCTCAGTCTGTTTCATGCCTGCGCAATCGTAACAGAACGACCAACCAAACCATGAATCCAGCAGCACACATTTTGCGTCTCTGTCAAGGAGATTTGTCTATTGAGGATTACGTGAGGGACTTTGTAGAGGTGGCTCACTTGACTCGTATGGACAATTTATGCTTAATGATATTCTTCTGGGGAGGGTTATCTGAGCCACTCAAATCTCTTGTGCCATTGCATCACCCTAGCTGGACTCTTGAATATTATATTGACGTGGCATTACAGTTGAGCGGCTCAGCATTTACTGTCGGGGTCGTGGAAGAGCAACGTCAGGCCTGCGCTGATTGCCCAGAGCAACGTCACGTCTCCGCTGATCGCCCAGAGTCACGTCACGCCTCCGCTGATTGCCCAGAGCAATGTCACGCCTCCGCTGATTGCCCAGAGCAATGTCACGTCTCCGCTGATTGCCCAGAGCAATGTCACGTCTCCGCTGATTGCCCAGAGCAACGTCATGTCTCCGCTGATCACCCAGAGCAACACTACGTCTTCGCTGTTCACCCAGAGTCACGTCACGTCTCCGCTGATCGCCCAGAGTCACGTCACATCCCCATTGTTCCAGAGCAGCCCTCTCTCCTTGTCAGTTCTATCATGGCCAAGAGGGCTGTTTTTACTTTTTATGTCTTGGTTGTCATGCGTGCGTGGAGGATGTACTCGAGCTCTATGGACTTGGGAGCAGCTTGCCAGCTCGAGCCCGCTGTTGTCCCAGAGCAGTCCGCTGTTGTCCCAGAGAAACACGCTGTTGTCCGAAAATGGCCTGCTGGCGTCTGAGCAGCCGTTTGCCCCGTCGGCCGCTCCGCTCTCAAGCCCGTCGGCCGCTTCGCACGCAATTTCGTCAGTTACAACGCACTCAAGTCCAGGCCCGCCGGTTGCTACGCACTCAAGTCCAGGCCCGCCGGTTGCTACGCACTCAAATCCAAGTCCGCCGGTTGCTACGCACTCAGTCCAGTCTGCGCCATCTTGGCCGCTTACTCAGCTGGCGCCGCTCCGGCCACCTTTGTTACCTTCAACTGTCCATCCTATTAAAAACTGCTAGGCTATATAAGATAATTGTAAAAAAGGGAATTGTATTTCACCAGATTTCATAGTGTAAACATATTCAAGCGCAAATGAGAACCGTTTTGCGTGTGGGGGATGCCAGGTGTGCAGGGAAAAAACGAATATTCAATGCAGACAGATCAAAAACATTGTTGAATATCAAGTGTCCCCAAATAAGCAAGCCAGAGGTGACAGCGGCAAGGAACCCAAACTCCATCACGTGACAAAAATGTTGAGGATTTGTGCCACTGGCTGTCATGTCAATGATGCCTTCACAGGGGATAGTTGACACAATCTCTGCTGACACTTCAGGGATGCGTTGTGGTTGTGTCTAGGCACAGGTGTCTCCTCCATCTGATCTGGATATGGCCCAGATCCAGCTGTAAACCTTTAACGGATATTAAAAAGATGGTTAAAAAGATGCGTTTTTAGTCTAGATTTAAACTGACGGAGTGTGTCAGCTTCCCGAACAATGCTAGGAAGACCGTTCCAAAACTTAGGTGCCAAATGGGAAAAGGATCTACCAACTGTGGTTGATTTTGATATTCTAGGTATTATCAACTGGCCAGAATTGCTCGCTCAAGTATTGGGGAGCTAAACCATTTAGTGCTTTGTAAGTAATTAGCAAGACTTTAAAATTTATACGATGTTTAATAGGGCGCCAATGCAGTGTTGACAGGACCGGGCTAATATGGTCATACTTCCTGGTTCTAGTAAGAACTTTAGCTGCTGATGCGGTTTTACAGATGCTAGAAATGTGGCTTTCAAATGCAAGATTGGTATCAAAGAGCCCAGTTTCCTAACTGATGACGAAAACTTAACAGAGCAGCCATCAAATGTTAGACAGTATTCTAGGTTATTACAAGCAGAGGTTTTTGGTCCAATAATAGTTTTTTTAGTAGTAGGAAGTTACAATTAATACAATTTTTTTTTTATATCAGCTATGCATTCTGTTAATTTTGTGAATTGGTAAGTTTCTTCAGGGCGCAAAGAAATAGAGAGTATCATCAGCGTAACAGTAAAAACTAACGCCATGCTTCCTAATGATATCTCCCAAGAGTAGCATGTACAGGGTGTAGCGAAATTGTACAGGTTTAATCAATTTATGGGTGAAATATGAATATAATAAATCATAAAGCTTTATGATTAATTATGATACATATGTCGACCCAAGAGGGAATTAGGTACATATATGTTAATCAATTACAACGAATCATAATTAATTACATATATGGTCAGTTGTAGTTTAATAGTTGTTTTAGAGAAACTATACCCCAGTTTGTCCAGCAAACTGTTAAGTTTTCCACAGACTATTATAAAGGAAATGTTATCCTCTGGCCACGAGGATAAATTCCTATGATAGCATCAAATGTAAAGCGATTGTGCTAGATCGAAATGTTAAAGTTTTATGAATGAGCAAAAGAAACAATCGAGCATGAATAATGTGTTTAATATATGAAAACTACTAATACAGAGGTTATGCGTCTAAATATATATACAGAATATACACATATATACAAGAGCGGAAGTAAAGACAGGAAAAGATAGAAGAGAGGTAGCGAAACTTACTACAGTCCTTGAGAGCCAGCACAGAAATTAGTTGTCTAATATTCAGAAATGGTACTTGCATCAGTTTGCTTGCTGAGTTTCGGAGAAGTGCGGCTGCAGTTCATTGGCTTCTTCCGTTTCCGTGGGAGGATTTGAACAGAGGACGTGAAAGTTAGTTTCGCCGGAGATGGTGGCCCCGAAAGATGAGCGCGATGGAATTGCGTCACCGTGACGTCCGGGAGAGACGTGCATGAATGGGCGAGGGATGATTCAGGGTAATCAGGAGAACACACAAGAAAATCCTGGTGCTCCTCTTTTATGACAAACAAGCCAACACTCCTCCTTGGTTGAGATTAGCCAATGACATAGGTGCAAAGTTGGTGGGCCAAACTTTCCTTTGTCTTGTCTTGTGGCTTGATTTGCATAATTTATGAGTGTGTTAGATCGGATAGTACTTTCTTCACAGAACCATTAAAAATAGAACAATGCATTTTTTTTTGTCTTGTGGCTTGATTTGCATAATTTATGAGTGTGTTAGATCGGATAGTACTTTCTTCACAGAACCATTAAAAATAGAACAGTGCATTTTACAGTTATGTAACATACATTGGTGAATGAGACGTGGAAAGAGCTTTAACCCTCTGGAGTCTGAGGCTGATTTGGGGCATGGAGAAGTTTTGACATGCCCTGACATTTGTGCTTTTTTCAGTTGTTCATAAACATATAAGAGAGAGCTCCCAGTAGAATCAGAGAAATTAGTTAAATTCCCCCATACAAGTCAAATAAATAATTTCATAAGAAACATAGATAAGGGGGCATGAGCCATAACACCACTTAGATCAATTAAAAACCGTCCGAAGACAGGGAGTGAGAAAGACGGGGCGCAGCAACATTAGCAGCTAATAGGTTTAAGCTAGCAAAAAACGTGGAGAAATGGCTGACTTGGAGTTGATTCTGCGAGAACTAAGAGAGTTTCGCCAAGAAAATAAAGAACAATTAGAGACAATAAAAGAAGAAATTGTGAAGGTGAATGCCAGACTGGACGAGGCAGAAGGGCGAATTGAGAAAGCAGAAGAGAGGATCCAAAACACAGAGGAAGTTATCACGGCTATGCTAAAGCTGCACACTAAAATGGAGGACAAGCTGCTGGATCTGTAAAGTCGCTCCAGATGCGATAACATAAGAATTTACGGGGGTGCCGGAGGAAGCCGAGAAGGATTCAACAACGATGGTTTCATTTGTGGAAAATTTACCACATGGGGGTCTCGAGTTAACAGAGGACATACCCGACCTGCAGATTGAAAGAGCTCATCGGTCGGTGGGACCGAAGCCGCCGATGGAGGCGCCGCCGCGCTCCATCATCATAAAATTTTTGAGTTTCAAAACAAAAGAGACAATACTCCGTAAGGCATGGCAGAAGAAGGGGTTTACCTGGCAAGAAAACCACATAAACCTGGACCACGACTATCCACCTCTGATACTCGAAGAGAATATTCTGAAATCCGCAAAGTGCTGAAAGAAAAAAAAGTTCCATTCCAGACCCTCTTCCCAGCCAGGCAGCGCGTGAGACACGATGACGGAACCAAAACCTATGATACTATAGAGAAGGCATCAGAGGACCTGCGGAGAAGAGGTTACACTGTGACAATCACCAGACCTCCGGAGACGCTCTTGGAGCAGGTGCAGCGGTTATCATGGACAAGAGTGGACAGACGAGCGAGGAAGGACACACTCAAAGCCGGGCGGGAAGCATGTTACAGGGAGAAGCTCCGAACCTTCAGAAGACCATCACCGGCTCCCTCCGGGACCTAAAGGATTTAACCCAAAGCTCGAGGACGGTGGAATCAATTGTGAAATCTTTTAAACTGTACTGTAATTATGGGTGGAATTCCATGACAGGATCGACTGGTTCGTTCGGGACTAACTTTTCACCTTTGAATTCCCCGCCCCTTATTTATTTATTTATTTATTTATTTATTTATTTATTTTTATTATTTCACTATGTGACTGTTGCAGGTAAGGGCCTCTCCCTCCGGATTGAAGAGGGGGATTTTTCCCTTTGAGCCACCTTGGGAGGCTCAAAAGGGTCAGGTTGACAGACCCCTACATAGGAAGTCACACGGACAAACTGAGTTCAGTTTTATGTTTATTACTATGTTAGTTGTTCATTCCCTACCGGTTCTTGCAGGGAGGGGGAAGCGCACCAGGTTTCTGAGCGGGATGAAGAAGGGAATCACATAGATGCAAAACAGGTCTTTAAAGATAGCATCATTTAATATAAATGGAGTACTCAATCCGGTTAAGAGGGGGAAAATATTATCAAAATTAAAGAAAGATAGAATTCAGATAGCTTTTTTGCAGGAATCACATCTTAACGACTCTGAACATGCCAAATTGAATAAATCAGGATTTAAACATGTTTACTTTTCTTTCCATGGATCGGGAAAGAAGAGAGGAGTGGCGACTCTGATATCCGGTGCTGTAAATTATGAACACATATCAGAGCATAAGGATAGCGAAGGCAGATTTGTGATGGTTATGGGCAAAATAGAAGGAATTGTGATGAGTCTCCTTAACGTGTATGTCCCTCCGGGCAGTGACTGGTCCTTTTATAAACATATAAATGATCTAATGACAAAAAAAAGTCAAGGGATTTTAATATCCGATTAAATCCGAAATTTGACTCATCAAATGGGAAATCTGGCACCAAAAACATTAGTAGAAGATTAAATACTTGGTTGTGTGAAGTGGGTATCGTGGACGTGTGGCGAGAGATGAACCCAACGAGCCGAGATTACTCGCACTACTCTTCCGCTCATAATGTCTACTCGCGCATAGATTACTTTTTTATGCTTAAAGGAGATCTTTGTAGGGTGGATAATTGTGAAATAAAAGTTAGCACTATTTCAGACCATAGTCCCATTTATATGTCATTCTACCTGATTAATAAGAAGAAATCCACTCTTTGGAGACTGAATTCAAACATTCTGAATAACCCAGTTACTAAAGGTAAATTGAAAAGCGAAATCCAGTTGTACTTCGATAATAATGATAATGAAGAAGTGACTCCACCTATTCTCTGGGATGCATTAAAAGCGGTGATTAGGGGCAAAATAATAGCCATATCCTCATATGAGAAGAAAATGAAGGGAATAAAACGCCAAAAATTGGAGGAAGATTTAAAGAGACTACAGAAAGAACATGCAAAGTCTCTCAAAGATGACAACAAACAAAAGATTAAAAAAAATTAAAAAAGAAATAGATGAAATAAACACGCAGGAAATTCAAAAAAAGCTCCTTTTCACAAGACAACAATACTATGAGGTAGGTGGAAAATCACTCAAACTTCTATCATATAAGTTAAGAAAACAACAAGCAGATAGAACTATACACAAAATAAGAAACTTTGCAACAAATGAAATAGAAACCAGTCTGGAAAAAATCCAGCAATACTTCCTAAATTACTATAAAACATTATATTCCTAGCCACAGGAAAACAATGACAATCAAATCGATGCCTTTCTGGCCCAGATTAATCTCCCACAGATCACTGATGAACAAAATGGAAAATTAATATCTAAAATAACAAAATAAAAAATTCAATCAGCAATCAAGAGAATGAAAGGGGGGAAGTTTCCAGGGACCGACGGTTTTCCCACAGAATGGTACAAAGTAATGCAAGATCAACTAATTCCAACAAATAAAATAAAAATAAAAATATCCCCCCCTCATGGAGGGAGGCAATGATCTCGGTCATACATAAAGAGGGGAAAGTTAAATTGGATTGTGGGAACTACCGTCCTGTTAGTCTTTTAAATAATGATTATAAAGTATTCACCTCCATATTATCTAAAAGAATAGAACTGATATTACCAGTATTAATACATAAGGACCAGACTGGCTTTGTCAGACAAAGACAGACCCAAGATAACATCAGGAAAACACTGCACGTTATGAGACAAATCACACAACAAAAACTTGAAACACTTATACTAAGTTTAGACGCAGAGAAAGTCTGTGAGGTGGTCATTTTTATACAAAGTACTTTCAAAATTTGGCTTCCATATAACTATAATTGATAAATTTGCAGCTTTATACAATAAACCAATGGCTAGAATCAAAATCAATGGAGATCTAACCAATTCATTTATTCTGGAGAGAGGAACGAGACAAGGGTGTTGTGTGTCGCCGCTCCTCTTTGCCCTGTTTATAGAACCCATGAGTCAACTGATTAGGCGAAGGTCGGATATAAAGGGGGTAACAATGAAATCTGGGGAGCAAAAACTGGCCCTATTTGCTGACGATTTATTGATAAGTATAACACAACCTACTCAGACACTCCCAAAATTGATGAAATTACTAGAAGAATTTGGTTCCATTTCGGGTTATAAAATTAATATTAACAAAACTCAAATATTAAAATTTAACTATGATCCACCAGCCTCGACTAAGACCATGTACAATTGGAAATGGGATGCTGAATCTGTTAAATATCTGGGTGTTGTATTACCTAGGGACTTCTCAAGATTGTAAGAAATCAATTATGGCCCATTAAATTCAAAGATAAAATCTGATATTCACAGATGGAATGTTATTCCCTTTTTGAGTTTAAATTCCCGCATAGAATCAATCAGAATGAATATTCTTCCACGGATGCTATACTTTTTTCAATGTCTGCCAGCCAAAGCCAATCACTTCCATATTTTTTGGGACTGCCAGATAATAAGATCTTACTGGGAAGAGATCCATAAACACATAAACAATGTATTTAATGTAAACATTCCATTTAAATGTGAAACTGTGTATTTGGGTAATCTAGGGTTGGAAACATGGAACATTAACAATAAAAAAACTGCTTACGATACTATTGGCAGCCAGTTAGAAATATGTTACGAGGAAATGGTTAAAAGTAGATCCACCCACCATTGATGAATGGATTGAAATTGTCTATGAAATTTGTTATGGAAAAGATATCCTTTTCTCTCAAAGTTGAAAAAGAAAAATTCTATAAGATTTGGACTAAATGGACGGAGTTTGTAAAACCAATTAGATCTGATTTCATTTGACTGTATTTGTGCTCTGTGTAGACCTGCCCTCTTTTTATGTGATGTTTTAATTACTTGAAGTGGTGCGCATCCCAGTTCTGTTCTGCTTTGTTAAGGTTCCCAACTGAAATAAGTAGTGGTCCATAAAAGAAAATATCAGAAAGGCAATATGGACAATCTCATCTAAAATATATCTGTATTCATCTCCATCTATGTACTTGAATAACTAATGTTGTAACTAATGTATGTGATGGGAATTTGCCTTTCCTAATCAAAATGTCAGCTGATTAAGCATAAAGATAATTTCAAAAAAAAAGAAAAAAAAAAACCCTCTGTAATAATGTCTCCGCTCATCATAAACAGCAGTACTGTGAAATATTATTACAATTTAAAATAATGGTATTCTATTATATTCTTTAAAATATAATGTATTTCTGTAATGCAAAGTGTCTGAAAAATTGTTACCTCTATGGCATGCACATTTGGAGAAATATTGATGGATTCTTATTAGGGCTGTCAAAATAACGCGTTAATTTCGATTAATTAATCAGAGAAAAAATAATGCGTTAAAAAATTAACGCAGATTAATTCATTCCGTATTGACCTTTGAACCTGGAGCCGTTCTAGCCACCATTCGACTGTAAAATGAAGGAGGGAGACAACTGCTGCGCTGACGGACAGAACAAGCAGAGAGCTCCTCCCTTGTGTGCGCGAGCTCTCTCAAAAGTAAGCACCGTCTTTGCATTCTCCCTACCTCACACATAATCATATAAATCAACTGACACAATGCTAAAAGTTCGTAAGACCAAATACATGTTTCACGAGGCGCATTCGGAGAATGTTTTTTAAGAACATCACCTCATCTTCTCTGACAGGCGCCCTTGCACATGCAGCTGTCACATAAACCACAAAAAGAAAATCCTATCCAGTGGTTAAGTGTTTTCTGTGTTGACAAATCTTTTGCGATATCCTAATTACAGTCGCGATTCGCACGCAACGCGTCAACGTCCGCTAATGTCCAATTTGCGACCTAATGACTCATTTGAACAGATTAATTTGAATAAATCATGACAACAACTGATTCTTCCACACGGTCTATAATGAATCATTTACTCGAACAACTCTGAAATGAGAACATAAGTGTGCTTACCTCATTTAGCAAGAGGGGTTAGTAAAATTAGCCGTAATAATCTACAGTATTTTCAGGTTATTTAAATATCAATGTGTAGTAAATTAGGCCTACCTGTAAAATCAGTTAGTATAGACTGGAGTGAGGTGAAACCAAAACAAAGCAAGTTGTTGTTAGCTAGGTGCATTCAATTGTATATGGTAGAAAATTGTATTATTAGTTAATATAACTTCTAAATGCTACTTTTTAATACTTTTCAGGTTTAGCAAAAAAACATCTTCTTTTACAAAACTATAAAATAGGGCACTTTTTACCATTTGTGTGGATGACCATGTCTGTCACCACCGAAGACCATTTTTGACCCAGGAAAAACCCTGCATTGATTCATTTGAATTGAAATATTTAATACTTTCACAGCAAAAATTATGTATGCGATTAATTTAGATTAATTAATCAGAGAGTATGTAATTAATTAGATTAAAATTTTTAATCGATTGACAGCCCTAATTCTTATATATTTATGTCAATTTTCTATACTGAGAAGTATTATTTACTGTCATCACTATGAGTGCTGGATACTGTGTTTTCAATTCATACTTGCAGCCGGAGGGCTCTCTGTACACCTTTAGGCCACAAATTCATATAAAGAAGAAAAGGAACTAGGAACTAACGGCATGTCTTCTAGAGATCGCTAACCATGGCTGTAACATCCAGATAAACACTTTTCAGGACATTAAATACACAATTGAGACAATGCATCAAAGTATTGCCTCTGAATTTGCGTCTGAATAGTGCTGGCTCCGTGGGCGTGGCCGTATTAGCGGGTAATGAGCTGAATCTCAGACTTCTGACATGGCTCTCTTTTCATACAGATTACATAAACACAGAATGTATGTTTTTGATTTGACTTGCAAGATTTAAAACCTGACATTTCAACGTTTCTTTAGACATAAGTGTCATTTTATTTGTCATTAGTATTCATAAGTTACAGTTCATTTTCTGAGAACTATCAGATTGGATTTCGCTCAAAGGGAGACGAGAGATCACGCATCATGTTAGTTTTCTTTATTTTACAAAAAGCACAACATTGATTTGTGATTTACATGCAGAGTTCAGGAGGCTAAAAGCATTCTGAAAATTCCAACGTTTATTGACCAGTCTGATATGTATACATATGCTATTGAACTTGTTATCTGTATGACATCTCTTTATTTACTACTGCAAACTGATAATGGTCAGATAAGAACCATGCCACTAATGCCAATATATTTTTCAAGTCCGTTGAAAAGAATGTTGTGGTCAATAGTGTTAAGTGCAACACTCAGTTCTAGTAACACTAATAGGGAGATACAACCACGATCTGATGATAATAATTTGTAACTCTAATGAGAGCAGTCTCCGTACAATGGTACAGTCTAAATCCTGACTGGGTATCCTCGCAGATACCATTTCTTTCTAAAAAGGAACATGAGGATACTGCCTTTGCTAGTATTTTTGACAGAAAAGGTAGATTCGAGATCAGCCGGTAATTGACTAATTCTCTAGGATCATGTTGTGTTTTTTTAATAAGAAGTTTAATAATAGCCAGCTTAAAAGTTTTCAGTACGTATCCTTGTGACAAAGATGAATTAATGATATTAAGAAGAGGATTTATGACCTCTGAAAGCATCTCTTTCAATAGCTTAGGCAGTATAGGGTCTAACATAGCCTGACGTGGTCATACTCAATTCTAGTTCGAATATGAGTCTGATACTGCTCCATTGGGCTTTGATTATGGAAATATAGAGCTGAGTATTGTCAGCGTAGCAGTGAAAAACTAACACCATGCTTTCTAATTATCTCTCCTAAGGGCAGCATGTACAGAGTGAAAAGCAACGGTCCTAGTACTGAGCCTTGTGGTACTCCATATTGAACCTGTGATCATTACGACATCTCTTCATTAACTACTACAGACTGATAACGGTCAGATAAGTAAGATTTGAACCATGCCAAAGCAATTCCACTAATGCCAATATAGTTTTCAAGTCTTTTTAAAAGAATGGTATGATCGATAGTGTCAAAAGCAGCACTGAGATCTAATAACACTAATAGAGAAATACAGCCACGATCGGATGATAGGAGTAGATCGTTTGTAACTCTAACGAGAGCAGTCTCAGTATGGTCTAAATCCTGACTGGAAATCCTCACAGGTTCCATTTCTTTGAAGGAGCACAGTTGTGTTGAAACTGCCTTTTCTAGTATCTTTGACAGAAAAGGTAGATTCGATATTGGCCTGTAATTCAATAAATCTCTTGGATCTAGTTGAGGTTTTTTAATAAGAGGTTTAATAATAGCCTGCTTAAAGGTTTTTGGCACGTATCCTAGTGTTAAGGATGAATTAATTATATCAAGAAGTGGACCTACGACCTCTGGAAGCATTTCTTTCAGTAGTTTAGTCGGCATTGGGTCTAGCATACATGTCGTTGATTTTGATGATTTGATAAGTTTAGATAATTCTTCCTCTCCTATAGCGGTGAATGATTCTAGTTTTACCTCAGGGACACTACAGTGCACTGTCTGAAGCGAAACTGTAGATGGTTGCATGTTTTTAATTTTCTCTCTAATATTATCAATCTTGCAAGTAAAGAAGTTCATAAAGTCATTACTGCTGTGCTCTATGGAAACGTCAGCAGTTGAATCTCTGTTTCTAGTTAATTTAGCCACTGTGCCGAATAAATACCTAGGATTATGTTTGTTTTCTATTAAGAGATTTGAAAAATAAGTAGATCTAGCATTTCTTATAGCCGTTCTGTACTCAATCATTTTTTCTTTCCACGAAAGGCGAAAAACTTCTAGTTTTGTTTTCTTCCAACTACGTTCAGCTTTTCTAACAGCTCGTTTTAGAGCCCGAGTGTGCTCATCATACCACGGCGTTGGATTAGTTTCCTTAATCTTCTTCAGACGTAAAGGAGCGACTACATCTAATGTGCTGGAAAAGAGAGAGCCAATAGTTTCTGTTGCAGCATCGAGTTCTTCTAAGTTGTCAGGTATACTAAGGCGATGAAACTGCTCGGGGAGATTATTTATAAAGCAATTTTTAGTGGTAGACGTGATGGTTCTACAATATTTGTGGCTGGGTGGTGGTTTTGTAACCTTGGCTAATTGTATTATACACAAGACTAAGTAATGATCTGATGTATCATCGCTCTGCTGTAGAATTTCAACAGCATCAATATTAATTCCATGCGACAGTATTAGATCAAGGGTATGATTACGACAATGAGTGGGTCCTGACACGTGTTGTCTAACTCCAATAGAGTTTAAAATGTCTGCAAATGCCAATCCAAATGCGTCTTTATTATTATCTACATGGATATTAAAATCTCCAACAACAAGGACTTTATCCGCAGCCAGTACTAACTCTGATAGAAAATCAGCAAATTCTTTGATAAAGTCGGTATGGTTCCCTAGTGGCCTGTATACAGTAGCCAGCACAAATGTCAACTTACATAATGTTACATAAAGCACCATCACTTCAAAGGAATTATATTTAAAATTCTTTTGAATTGTTCTGAATATATTACTATAAATTATAGCAACACCTCCCCCTTTGCCTTTCTGTCGAGGATTGTGTCGATAATCATAACCTTGAGGACTAGATTCATTTAAAGTAATGTAATCGTCTGGTTTTAGCCAGGTTTCTGTCAAACACAGCAAGTCTAGTTTATTGTCTGTGATAATTTCATTTACAACAAGTGCTTTTGAAGAAATAGATCTAATATTCAGTAACCCAAGCTTTATCATTTGTTTATCTGATTTATCTGTGATTTTCATTTTTTGAACATCAATTAAATTTTTACCCTTAAAAGGTTTCAGAAGTTTTTTGTATTTACTAGTTCGAGGTACAGACACAGTCTCTATGTGATAATATCTAGGTGAAAGAGTTTCTATGTGCTGTGAATTATTTGAGTTCTGTGACGTGAGGCGGCTAGCAGACGGTCGGTTTAGCCAGTTTGTCTGCGTCCTGATCTGGGCCCTGGTTTGTCATGTTTCTATAACGGACGCGATGGCGGAATCTAATCTACACATCTCAGTTCTTCAACAACAGCCATCATTGTTGTAAACTAATTCAACCCAAGCGCTCTTTGATGACGTGGCTGATTACTTTTCTGTGGATAATCTGTCAATCATCGCCCTGACAAATGTGATTGGTCCGAACAGTTTCTGTTCGGGCATAATTACTCCTCTACGGATCGAGTCCAGACCGAACTCCCCAACCTCAAAATGTTGTGGGCGGGGCTAAGTTCGGCTGGCATCCAAGCTAGGTCTAACGTTAATTTTGACAGTTTAGACAATTCTTCCTCTCCTGTAGCAACTAATGAAATGGAATTTTCCTCAGGGACACTACAACGCACTGTCTGATGTGATACTGTATTAGACGGTTGCATGGTTATAATTTTCTTTCTAATATTATCAATCTCACTAGTAAAGAAGTTCATAAAGTTATTACTGCTGTGCTGTTTGGAAACGTCAGAAGTTGAATCTTTATTTCTCTTTAATTTAGCCACTGTATCAAATAAATACCTAGGGTTGTGTTTGTTTTCCTCTAAGAGAGATGAAAAATAAGCAGATCTAGAAGTTTTTAAGGCTTTTCTGCAAAAATGCTTTCTTTCCACGGATTGCAAAAAAACTTGTTTTGTTTTCTTCCAGCTGTGGAAGAAAACAATCTGCTCTTAAGGGCCCAAGTGTGTTCGTTGTACCATGGTGTTGGACTGGTTTCCTTAATCTTCTTTGAGTGCAAAGGAGCAACTGTGTCTAATGTGCTCGAATTCTTCTAAGCTATCTGGTATGCTAAGGAGAAGAAACTGATCAGGAAGATTATTTATAAAGCAATCTTTAGTGGTAGAAGTGATAGTTGTACAATATTTGTAACATGGAGGTGGTTGTGCAGCATTGGCTAAATGTAGTATATACAAGACTAGATAATGATCTGAGATGCCATTGCTCTGCTGCAGAATTTCAACATCAGTATTGATTCCATGTGACAATATTAGATCTAAAGTATGATTACAACAATGAGTGGGTCCCGACATGTGTTGACAGACAAATATGAATTAATGAGCACATTCACATGTACACTAGTAAGCTGATAACTCGCAAATATCAGCTTATTGAAATAACTAGTTTTGCCCGTTTACATGCAAACCAGTAAACTGACAATGCAAGTAATCCGCATTTACATGACTTTATTAATAAATCGGGTTATTTCCCTGTAGTGACGTCAAAAATAATCATTTGCATTTCTGACTCCGAGTATTCCATATGTTATGTCAGTTGTGATGTTAACTAAAGCTTGCAACATGTCAGCGAGAAACTTACAGCTCATATATTATTATTTTATGCAATTACAGATACAGCGTAAAAAGGCAAAAGGGTAAAAGGCAAAAAACTAAATGTACTGACGGTTTATGCTTAAGCTCGATTACAAAAATTCCTCGAGGCAAAAACTCTGCCTCGAAGCCTCGTTAAATTCCTATGACGCGCACTATACACGCAGGGATCTGATTCACACGGACCGTTGTTCAGTGTTCAGGAAGCACACCATAGCGCGTGACATTTTGAATTTAGTTGGCGCGATGGCTGAAAGTAAAGATAGATATGATGTTTAGCTTTGATGTTTTTAAGTAGTAAACATATTCACGTTCAACTGTAAGAGAGTATAGCCTAAAAAAAAGAACCCCTTCACACACACACGCATGCACCCTCGTCTCTCTCACGCGTCAGTCAGACCAATCACGGCAATGCATCACATATGCTTAAACTTTTTATGTAGCCACGCAACAATAATTTCAGCATTAATTTCAGGTATGCTAAAGCATTTTTAAGAGGAGTAATTTATTTGCTTTGAACATTTATAAATGCCTTACAGGTGATTCCAGTGGGTTATATTAAATCCTTTCACTCATTAGCACAGACTTGTGTTCTGTGTGGAGTGTGTGGGATCTAGTGATAAAGTCAACCTCTGAACCGGTTTTACCTTCCAATGAAGCTCACATCAGGTGCACAGAGTTAAAGACTCCATGTGTGTCAGAGAAGACCCTCACCAGTCAGCACTTACACTGCAGTACACACTACAAAGTGTTTGACACCTGTTTGTATATGTATATGTTTGTATGTATACAAGCCATTTATAACACTTTCTGCTAAAGTGTAAAATATTCATCACTTGTAAATAGGGGTGTCGCAATATACCGGTATTGGCGATAAACATGATATTCAATGCATGAAATATTGATATCGTGTTAATTTAGGGTGTGACGATTATACCGGTATTGACGATAACCACAATATTTAAAATGAATAGGACGCTTATGATATCATGACATGTAAATACTCCAGCTCCAGTACCTGGTTGAGCTCTCAGGTGGCAGTATTGCACCTTAAAGCTGACACCTGTCAAACAAGAAGAAGACGTGCAGCTATTGTGAGCGGGAGAGTGAGAAGCTCTGTCTGCACCCGAAAAAAGTAAAGTAAGCTTGACCAGTATGGGAGTTTTTCGGCTCCTTAGACAGCCCAATCCACAGGATTTGCCTGCCTACAGTCAGCGCGAAGGGTGGTAACACCATCAACCTCTTACCCACCTCCGTGTCCATCACCCTGCAGATTACTCCATTTTACAGAGAGTAAGTTGCGATTATTTTACTAGTCATGGAATGGGAAATGTTATATTAACCTGTTAACAGCGATTTTCTGTGTTCACTTATTTAAATAAAGGGTGATTATTTTAAGTACCACGTTTTCTTTATTCGTCTTACTCAGCGTGATGTAGCTATGCATGCAGTTATATGCCTTCAATATTCAAGATACATGGGCAATTTTTGCCCCGACAATTTTTTGTTATTATATTATATTATAAGATGTAGTTGTTTTACAATATCACACGAGCAAAAGTGCAGTTTCCCCCAAATCAGCGCAAATGCAATGTTCCTTCAACTTGTTAAATGAACAGTGTGAGTTACATTTTAGACACAGTATTGTTAATATTGTTTGTTTTTTTCTTTATTTCGCCAACGAAAATTTTAAAATTATGAACAGCAGAACAGAGTTCTGAAATTTTTTTTACTTTAAAAAATGTGCAGCAACCCTGAAAGAGAAAAACAAAATAAACAAAATAAAAATTATTTAGACTGATAAATTCCCTATCGATATCATGATATTTTTTGGTCACAATAACCTTGGTGTGAAAAATCTAATATCGTGCCAGCCCTACTTGTAAATGTCTTAAATATCATTTGTAGACCTTTCTTCCCTCTTACAAATGATTTGTATATGTATACAAGCCATTTATAACGCTTTCTGCATCCCCTAATCTAGTGTAATGACTGAGACAAATCAGACACAATTATTTGTTAGTTCACCAATAGTTTTAAGCTCACTCTGGGTTTGACTGTCCCCATCCCCCCGAGAAGTTATCAGTTAAAAGTTTATTGCAACGAGGAATGTGCTGTCGCATGGAGAGCAGAGAAGAGACACACAAAACGTGCATCTCTCCTGCATTATCGAAACATAACACAGACTCTCTTGCATTAATGTACAGACAGACTGTTTTCTAAATAAACATTAACAATCCTAGGAGTTTAAATATTATCCATTATTACCATTGTTGTATTACAATCATATTATTCACGTATGTATGTGGTTTTATGATACAATTAAAGTAACTTCAATTATGCCATGTTTAGTGTCTATGGGTTCCCAGCGGGAAGATTCGAATGCTCGCGTGTGCGGTATGTCCATACCTGCGCAACACATAAGTATTACAAGAATTTTTAATAGTTCTTCTTCAAAGCTCAGCCAGTTTAATCTTGCTCAGTCATAAAAGCCCCAACAAGGGGGAGTGTTGTCACCCGGAAACACAACACCTTCATTGGCTGCATCAATTTTAAGAGGTTGGACTTTGACCAGAGGTTAAAAGCTAGAGAACAAGGCCACTCCCTCTCTTCTTCCTTGCTTCTGGACAACCGAACTGGGGTGCGTTTCCCAAAGCGAACTATGGTCGCAAGTTCCGTCGTTACCAATAGAGTTCAATGGGACTTACGACCATTCCTGTAGCTCAGTGGTTAGAGCATGGCACTAGCAATGCCAAGGTCATGGGTTCGATCCCAGGGATTGCACATACTCAGATACAAATGTATAGTATAATGCAATGTAAGTCGCTTTGGATAAAAGCGTCTGCCAAATGCATAAATGTAAATGTAAATGTACGACCATGGTTCACCAACGATGCTTTCGGGAAACGCACCCCAGGTCTCCTTGCGGCCGGACTCTCTAGGCCCGGCCCGCAAGGCGGGTAGGTCCCCGGCCTACAACACTTTCCTATAGCTCTAGTAACAGTACCCCTTTGTGTATGTTTATGTTATGTTTATGGTTATGTTATGTTATGTTATGTTATGTTATGTTATGTTATGTTATGTTATGTTATGTTATGTTATGTTATGTTATGTTATGTTATGTTATGTTATGTTATGTTATGTTAGTTTAGTTATGTGTTTGTGAGTTATTTAATAAAGATTGTGCACAATACATGTTTGGTTCTGTCTCCATCTGCTAAGGAATTGCCTCTTAAGTGATATAGACCCGAACTTATGCTCTAAGTAGCACGGTGCGATAAGAATGTTATTTTTCCATAACCTGGAAATGAACATTTCTTAGAATTATTAAACAATCAACACTAAGTGTTCCCTGGACAACAGGTTATTTGATGGTAATATTTAATTATTTATAATTATTTATATTTCCCCTCTGAATTAATTCGCTACACTAGTGTAAACTATTTATCACTTGTTAATGTCTTACATATCATTTATAGACCTTGTTTACAAATTATGTACAAACTGCAATTTGAACGTTTACCATTTATTTGCCATATGCAAAGGTTCTGATACACCTTTCAGTTACAAGATATAAAAATGTATACAAATCCCTTATATGATATTTAAATGATAAATATTTGTTATGCAAATATATTTTACTATTATATAGATATCTTTGAGCCCCTAACTCACCCCTTACACCAAAACATGACCACTTTTTAGCCACTTCACAAAAATAAAATAACAATATAGATATATTTACAGTGACTGTTATCTTAGTTGATATACTGTTGTGTAAAAAGAATAATTTTAAGCTTGCTACTACACCCTATAACCTTAAGCATAACCATTTTGACAATATACGAAGTGTAACAAAGTGTAGGCAAATAAATGGAATCACAAGAATTTATTTAAAACATTACTAAAAGCATTATAATGAACAGATGAAATGACACGTGTGCTACATTACCAGCACTCTGACAGCAAAACATAATTTTGTGCTTAAAAAACATAATTAAGTGTTTAATCGCTGCAAACATTCCCCTGATCTGCACTTCCATCCTCCAAAACGTGACGCGTCGCACTACATCTCACTCAACGCAGCAACTCAAATCTGGCATGTCGCAAACAGTCTATGGTGGTCGCAAATCACAAGTGACAGCCAACAAGGAGCGAGGTTTGACGTCACTGCCGCAAACCTGTGTCATAGTATTTGAAGCTCCAATTTTGAAAGTTTAAATGGATGAGACGGTGGATATGTATGGTTATTAATGTTTAATGATTATATTACGGAATAAGAATCCTTTCATCACATGGTGGTATGGAAGTAAATTAATGCTGAATGTTTTTGAAATAAAAAACTTGTTGAATTGCACTAATTGAAAAAAAATATCCATTTCTCTCCAGTGAACAAGATTATAACGTTATTGCCCGATGCTGGTGTACAGATCAAACATTAAATCTGAGGTAGACATATATTTCTCTCTGTTAAGTTTTCTTAACTTTATATCGCAGCGCTGTGTTGTAATACTAGGGTTTGCCTCATACGTCATAGGTTTCCCCTGCCATCAGGACATATGAAATGCTTAACACAGCTTAATGGACTAGTACAGTGATATAAAAGTCCAGACTCGCACCTTTTGTGATGTAAGTTATACTATATAGACTCCAAGCAAGCATATACTGGCATAAAGTTGGTTTGACGTTGAACGTTTGATATTCGCAAATTTAGGGACCGTCTAAAGTTATGACATTGGTATACACGTTTCTACCTTCAATAGCAAAACCACACAAAACCAACTCTAAAGTGTTCATCTAGGTGTCAGGTCAAATAGTGAACGAATTGTGCAATGAACGTGTAAAAAAAAAAAAATATATATATATATATAATATATATATATATATATATATATATATAATATATATATATATATATATATATAATATATATATATATATATATATATATATATATAAAAAAGAAAAAGGATATGTACTGTATACAGTGGTATGTGAAAGTTTGGGAACCCCTTGCAGAATCTGTGAAAATGTGAATAATTTTAACAAAATAAGAGAGATCATACAAAATTCATGTTATTTTTTATTTAATACTGTCCTGAGTAAGATATTTTACATAAAAGATGTTTACATATAATTCATAAATCAGCAAAAAAAAATTGCTGAATTTATTAAAATATCTCCGTTCAAAAGTTTGGGAACCCTTGATTCTTAATACTGTGTGTCATTACCTGGATGATCTATGACTGTTTTTTTGTTTTGTGATGGTTGTTCATGAGTCTCTTGTTTGTCCTGAGCAGTTAAACTGAACTGATCTTTTCACACTGAGGACAACTGAGGGACTCAAACTCAACTATTAAAAAAGGTTTAAACATTCACTGATGCTCCAGAAGGAAACACGATGCATTAAGAGTCGGGAGGTGAAAACTTTAAGAATTTGAAGATGAAGGTAAATTGTACTTAATTTGTCTTCCGGGAAACATGCAAGTAGGGAAGTGAAGTACTAAATGAAGGGAAGTACTAAATGAAAAAAATATATATATATTTCAACAAAATAAGAAAAATTTGCACTTCTTCATCCTGTTCAAAAGTTTTCACCCCCCGACTCTTAATGCATCGTGTTTCCTTCTGGAGCATCAGTGAATGTTTGACCTTTTTTAATAGTTGAGTTTGAGTCCCTCAATTGTCCTCAGTGTGAAAAGATGAATCTTAAAATCATACAGTCACCTGGAGGATTTTTCTGAAGAACAGAGTTCAGTTTAACTGCTCAGAACAAACAAGGGACTCATGAACAACCATCACACAACAAAAAAAAAAACAGTCATAGATCATCCAGGTAACCACAGACAGTATTATGAATCAAGGGTTCCCAAACTTTTGAACTGAGATATTTTAATAAATTCAGCTACTTTTTTGTCTTGTGGACTATATGTAAACATCTTTTATATAAATATCTTGCTCAGGAAAGTATTAAATAAAAAAATAACATGCATTTTGTATGATCTCTCTTATTTTGTTAAAATTACTCACATTTTCACAGATTCTGCAAGGGGTTCCCAAACTTTCGATACCACTGTATGTACTTTGAGTTGGGTGTGTTTGAATATGTGTGTGCATGTGTGTGTACAAGAGTTTGTGTGAGTTCACATGTGTGTGTATCTGTGTGTGTGAGTAGGGCACATCACTTCGTAAACAGCCGCTAGCGGCACATGCTGGTGAGGTCGACTAACAGCAGATGGAGATCATGCATCGGTACTCTACTGCTTTTCCTGCAGTTCCCGGATGTGAAATGTTGAATTTTCTGCCGAATTTGAACCACTGAATTTGTGGAAGTGAATTTGTAAATCAAAATAAAATAGACAGAAAATTGCTAGTCGAAAATTATAGGTTGTATTTTTAAACAGAATTAATATTTTGGAAGTGAAATGTGAAAGGTGAATAGAAATTATTGAATTTTTAATAATGAAAATCTGTGTGAAATGTTTTGTATTGAAATATTTATAGCTTAAATATATGACCATATTGAATTTATGCCCATAAAAATGCAAGTCTTAAAGGGATAGTTCACCCAAAAATGAAAATTTGAGGTTTATCTGCTTACCCCCAGTGCATCCAAGATGTAGGTGACATTTTTTCTTCAGTCGATCACAAATGATGATTTTTAACTGCAACCGCTGCCCTCTGTCATTCAAATAATTGCAGTAGATGGGAACTTCATCTATAAGAGTGAATAAACCTTGCTTAGACAAAATGAAACCCTGCGGCTCGTGACGACACATTAATGTCCTAAGACACGAAACGATCGGTTTGTGAGAGAAAAAAGTATTTATATAATTTTTTACCTCTAATACACCACCATGTCCACTCCTTTAGTGATGTCTGATCGCGCTCTGTCAACGGCAGTGATGTCTCGCGCATATACTTCAATGAGTGTCAGACATCACTGCCGTTGACAGAGCGCGATCAGACATCACTAAAGGAGTCATGAACGGAGTGGACATGGTGGTGTATTAGAGGTAAAAAATTATATAAATACTTTTTTCTCTCACAAACCGATCGTTTCGTGTCTTAGGACATTAATGTGTCGTCACGAGCCGCAGGGTTTCATTTTGTCTAAGCAAGGTTTATTCACTCTTATAGATGAAGTTCCCATCTACTGCAATTATTTGAATGACAGAGGGCAGCGGTTGCAGTTAAAAATCATCATTTGTGATCGACTGAAGAAAAAATGTCACCTACATCTTGGATGCACTGGGGGTAAGCAGATAAACATCAAATTTTCATTTTTGGGTGAACTATCCCTTTAACCCTCAGGGGTCTGAGGATTTTTGGGGCCCTGGAGAAGTTTTGACATGCCCTGACATTTGTGCTTTTTTCAGTTGTTCATAAACATATTAATGGAAAAAGTGTCATTACACTGTATTCAGCACAAACTAGGCTACAATAATATGTGAGGAACATGTATGTACATGTTTGTGTTTTTGAAGGAATAACATTTATGCGTGGTTGAAAAAACAAAAAACTTAAGTCACTGAAATAAGGCCAAAAAATATATATTAAATCTTTGTTCACAAGACATCTGGGTATTTGAGGTTGTAGACTAGAGTTTTTGCTTCAAAATGAGGTAAAAATTATGCTGCCTGCTTGTTCATATAAAACAATAGAGAGATTTAAATTTTCTAAAACATCTTTGGTCAAGAAACAGTATGCGTGGAGGCGGGAATCCTCATGTATAATGGGTGATTCTCACCTGAGAAAACAAAAGAATTGCATAAAGAGCTCTAATGAGCTGCATAAATAATGAGGCCTTTAAGTCAGGTAGGCTGTAAAAAAACCTGTGAGACATTGATCATGTCTCAAGCTCATGGTGTATATCAAACATACAGAAAAACAGCAACACTGTGAAATATTATTACAATTTAAAATAATGGTATTCTATTATATTCTTTAAAATATAATGTATCTCTGTGATGCAGAGTGTCACAATTATGTTACCTCTGTGGCATTTCATATAGGCTTTTAGCTTAAAAGCATGCACATTTGGAGAAATATTGATGGATTCTCATATGTTTGTCAATTTTCTATACAGAGGAGTAATATTCAGGATTTATTGTCATTACTATGAGTGCTGGATACTGTGTTTACAATTCATACTTAAAGCCGGAGGGCGCTCTGCCCCTTTTGTCCACAAATGCCTGAGCACTGAAGAAGAATAGGCAATCCAGGAAATAACTGAACTAACAGAGGCCAGATATCGCTAACTATGGCTATTCAAAACACTTTTCAAGACAATAAATACACGATTGAGACGATGAATGCATGTATTGACTGAATTTGCGTCTGAATAGCGCTGGCTCCGTGGGCGTGGCCGCATTAGCGGATAATGAGCTGAATCACAGACTTCTGACATGGCTCTCTTTTTATACAGATTACATAAACACAGAAGGTTTGTTTTCGATTTGACTTACACGATTTAAAACCTGACATTTCAACGTTTTTTTAGACACAAGTCTAATTTCTTTGTGATTAGTATTCACTAAGTTACAGTTCATTTTCTGAGAACTATCAGATTGGACTTCGTTCAGAGGGAGACGAGAGATCACGCATCATGTTTGTTTTCTTTATTTTACAAAAAGCACAACATTTTGTGTTTTTACTCTGAGTGTACACAAATAAAAGAAAATATTCCACAGATTAAAATGGTGTATAATTCTTAATTGTATGTGCAACATTGACAGAGTATTTTGAGTCTCTTTCACACTGGTTAGAAAAAAAATGCGGTGATCACGCCGACGTGACCGCCGACCCCAGAGTGTTAAAAAGATTCGAAAATGTGTCACTTTCAGCATACATTGAGATCACCCTCTTATTTTTACCTGATTTGCTTCAAACTTCATCAGAATAATGTTAAAACATGACACATGTAGTCCTTTGAAAACGGGCAGGGAGGAGGGGCTCTATAGCACCACCTTGTAGTGCAATAAATGTGGAGTGAATTTGACATAGTCTTTTGATGTTTAACAGTTTTAAATGCCTATTGCCTGCTGTGCACAGTTGCCCTGAAGCCACCGGAGTGGCGGTGCCACCGGGCTTGGGCCCGCCATCGCTACTCGCAGCTATATTTTTCAGTTCTTTTTCCGTGCTAGTAAAATTTGTTCCATTGTCAGACCTCAAATGATATACTTGTCCTCTTCTGCATATGAGTCGTCGCAAAGCATTTATGCAAATGTCAGTGTCCAACAAGTATGCCACCTCCAAATGAACTGCCCTACTGGCCATGCATGTAAAGATTACGCCATAGCGTTTCACACAAGTGCGACCTCTTTTTAAATCAGTTGGGCCAAAGTAATATACACCTACATTAGAAAATGGAGGTTATTCTTTTATTCTTTCTGCTGGCAAATTGGCCATTTTTTGCTCACCTAGATTACCTTTGTGTCATTTGCAGAAGGTACAGCTTGAAAGAGTGTTTCTGGCTGTTGCATTGGCATGGGTAATCCAATATTTCTCTCTTAATTTAGAGAGCATATGGTTTCTTCCACTATGGCCACTTTGTACATGAATACGCCTAAAAATCAGTTTGGAAATATGCTGATCTTTGGATAAAATAACAGGATGTTTCCTTTCTTCAGGCATAGCAGCTTTGCAATAACCTCCCACCGATTCGATTCACTTCAATTAAATTCTTTTTTTATTGTCATTGTAAAAAACATACAACGAAATTATAAACTTTCCAACGTATACAGTAACCTCCCACTGGTTCTCAGTAATCCATCTTGTAGAATGGTACTGAACTTGTGAATAGAACTGTCTTTTTTTGATTTCAGATCTTCCAGATTTTAGTGAAATTTCCATGTCTTGAGTCTTTTCCAACCAGAAAAATAATTGATCAGCTTATGGGTTGTATTATTGGTGTCCTCAACACTTAGAACATTTGTTGAGAGCCCTTTCTTGAGTTCTGGTTCATCATCAGCAATGTTTGACTCAATGTTTTCAGTTGACCACTTTGAAACTGGTTCTTTTAGAAACTCCGGTCCATTTAACCATCTTTTGTTGGTTATAAGCTGCTGTACAGTCATTCCCCTGGATGCATCATCTGCAGGGTTTTGTGAAGTATTAATATACTGCCACTGTGTCACATCTGAGGCTTCTCTGATCGCAGAAATCCTGTTTGCCACGAAGGTACAGAATCTCTTGTTTTCATTCCTTATGTACTCTAGGACAGATATGCTATAAGTCCAAAAACAAGAATTTTCCAGTTGAAGCTGAAGTTATTCTCTGAGCATTTTGTCGATGCGAATGGCTAGGACTGCAGCAGTCAACTCCGAACGAGGAATGGTAACTGGTTTTAGGGGTGCCACTCTGGCTTTGCCAAGCAGAAAGGAAATGTGAACAGCATTGTTACAATTTTGTAACAAGTCATAGATCCATATCCACTTCCACTGTCATCTGAAAAATGGTGTAGTTGGGCACTAACCGGTTGCCACATGGTTTCAGACATCTGTCAATATAGAAAGTGCTTAACCGATCCAAGTCAGAAATCCATTTAACCCACCTTTGTTCAAGAACTTTGGGTATCTAATCATCCCAGTTATGGTTTGGTCTGCACAACTCCTGGAGGATAAGTTTGACTGGATGTGTCAGTGGTGCAAGATATCCTAAAGAATCATACACTGAACTAATCACTGAAAATATGTCACGTCTAGTTGGCATTCTTTCTTTGCAAACAGTTTTGAAATTGAAGGTGTCAGTCTGTTTGCACCATTGAAGTCCTAAGGCCCTTTCCACTCGTAATTTTCTCGATGCAAGTTGAACTCATTAAGGTTCTTGGATCTATCTTGTTCTGCAATGGACTGCAAGACCTCACATCTGTTACTGACCCACTGAGTTAGATGGAAGCCCCCTTTGTGACGTAGGGTGCTTTTTAGGCAATCATCCATGTAGAAGTTCTTATGCACAGTGTTAATTACCTCTTCATTAAAGCAGTGCTGATTGTCTTTTTAAGTTCTTCTCAGAGTGAAACATGCACAACTCGGGGATGAAACTGCTCCAAATAAATGAACAGTCATTCGGAAGACAACAACATCTTGTTACATCGCCGCCTGGCCACCATTGAAGATAGTCTTCCTCTGCCACTCTGACCTGGTAAAACATTGCTCTGATGTCAGTCATGAAAGCAACATGTTCTTGTCTGAACCTCAGAAGAACACCCATTAAAGAGCTTGTGAGGTTTGGGCCTTGTAGAAGTTGACAATTTAAAGAGGTGCCTTGGTATTCTGCTCCACAGTCAAATACCACTCGTAACTTTCCTTTACTAGGGTGGTACACACTATGATGTGGAATGTACCAAACCTTACCGTCACATTGATCCAATTGATGTTCTGGCACTTTCTCAGCATAGCCTTGGATAATCATATTGTTGAGAGAGTCTGTATATTCTTGTTGAAACTTTACATTCTTTTCAAACATTCTCTTTATCCCAACAAGACGCTGTTTGGCAATGTTAAGATTGTTGGACACAACAACATCTTTGTTTTTGAAAGGCAGCTTCAAACTATAATGTCCATCTTTAAAACTCACAGATTTCTCTATGATTTCCATGAACTTTGCATCCTCTCTGGACATTTCCTTTTTGTTCTCTAACATCTTCTCATTGAAATCATGCTGGTATTGTTTTTCCATTAGCAACTCCAAGGTTTCAACGGAGATCCTATTTACTCTAGCAGTATGTTGTTCATTTTGATAACTTCCTAGAGAACCAGTAACAACTCACCCCAATAGGGTACGTATGGCATAGGGACCATCTCCCTGACTATTTACTACTTCCCACGGTTCAAGTAAATTGGAGGCATTGGTACCCATCAACAACTCTACTTCAGCTTGAATGTGCAGAATGTGAATACCATCAAGATATGGCCATTTAGCTAGGTCTTCCTGATTGCTAACATAGCTTGGTTTACAGGCATTTGCTTCTGTGTATAAACTTCTGGTAACCCATAAAAATCTTTACCAGAAAGACTTGAAATCTCCAAGTTGTTTACCACATAGCTTGAGACTGTTGTTTTGGGACTCATTGTAAGCAAACAAAGTTTTGTCTTTTATCCATTCAGGTGAAGCTTCCTCATCAAACTTTCAGAACAGAAAGTAGAGGTACTGCCTGTGTCCAGAAATGCATAGGTCTGAACAATTTTGTTGCCCACTGCAGACTTTACTTGGACTGGAAGGATAGGTAATATACCAGTGCTACCCTTGGCCCCTATATGACTACATGTTTGGGCAGATACAAGCGTGTTGTTGATAGTTGGTCCTACATGCTGCTCATTGGTTGTGTTGACAGCTTTATCAACTTTGAGTTCTTAGAAATTAATGTGAAGAACACCGGGATGTTTTTGGTTGCACACTTTGCAAGTCAAGCACATTTTACACTCTTTGCTCTGGTGTCCAACAAGTTTCTTCTTTTCAAACTCTCTACATTGCTCAAAAGAATGACTTTGTGAACAGAACAAACAGGTGGTGGAGTTACACTTGAATCGGCTGATTGATTGTTCAGCATTTGCTTTTTGGATTTCACCAACAAGGGTTTTGTCAACGTTGGTGACACTGGTAGCAAAACTGTCCCCTTTCAACTTAGGCTTTGACTGGGATTGTGATTTTCATTTGTAGACATCCTTTGATTTACCAGTTCTCATCTCTACATTTTGAATGGACAAATATTGGATCTGAAAGGATTTTAACTTGGCATTCAATGAAGTTGGCAACATCATTAAATTTGGCTCTTCGTTTCTGTCTTTCCATGATATCACATGCAGTTGTTCTCCATTTTTCTTTGAGTTTAAATGGAAGCTTTAAAATTACTGCTCTCATGTTTGTTGGCATGTACAGTAGGTGGACAACCAAAATGGTTATTACCGCCGCACATATCGCCGCCGCAGGGCCGTTGAGTTAACTGAAATTCAGTCGCGTGTAAAAAACTACCGCCAGGTGGCGCAAAGGGACGGATTGGAAAGTGACTGTAATAATAAAATGTCGATTTGTAAACAGAGATGAAAGGACGAAGTAAAACAACAATAACATTATAATATAACATTTTAACATCCTTAAAAACCATTAGAAAATGTGAAGTCAGAGTTGATTTCAAAACGTGGGATAGTCTTTGGCTACAGTCTATGCATCAAAAATTAAAAGAAAGACCTTTACACAAAGTCTAACTGCATCATTAAACTGTGCAGTCATTACTAGACACACACACACACATTATATATATAATCCAGCATCGCAGACTAAAATACTGGCAGGAATAAATATTTAGGCTAATTTACTAATTTAATTTAAAAACAAAGATGTTCATCAGTGATTGTACATCAAGAGCAAGGGCACTGTAACGAAGCGGGACTCAAGGTAAGATCCAAATGCAGCTTTATTAAAAGGTGAGCATGGTTGTACAGGCAGGAGTCAGATAACAGCAAACAGGTACAGCAAGGAACAGGCAGAATCTTAGTCAGGAACATGCAGAGGGTCAGGGCTGGCAGATATCAATCACAATGTGTCTGTGTGAAAACTGCTCGTGTGCACGAGCGCCAAGAGCACTGATAACAGCAGCAACGAGCACTGGCCATGATTTCAGAAACAACACATTCTAGCGGATATTTAACACTATTTAACACAGACCTATAGCTTATCGAATTGATATATTTCTTTCTTTTTAGGTACAATTATTTGCTGAGTTTAAGTTCACTTTTGAGACGTTTCAGATTCTCGCAGAGAGACAGCTGAAGGCGCACCCTGTTTTTTATTTTATTTTATTTTATTTTTCAAAAGTACAAGGTATCGTTGTTATTGTGAGCGTACACAAATAAAAGTAGACCATTTGTAGTCTTGCACTAATCTGTAGGCTATCGCCCAAAATGATGGAAGGCCTGTTTTAAGCTGTCATGAGGAAAAAATCCATCAGAACGCGCCGGCGCTTTCGTCGGCCAGAGGGATAAAAATGTAGCCAGTTTAGTTTCATATTTATATTTAAATTATTGGGCTATAGCCTAATATATATATATTTTTTAATTTCACCTATGTTCATTATGAAAAGGGAATAGCATGACGGATGCGCAATGTTGGGAGACATGCAGCGGGTCAGACATGAGTTTGACCACTTCATTAAGTTTTGTTTTATATTAAGTTTTTCTTTAAAGTGAATTTCGTTTTGTAGAAATTGTATCTTAATTTCAATCAGTGTTTCATCAACCAATTGCCTATATTTAATAATTAGGAAGAAAGGCAAGAACGTCGGGTGTGGAATGGATTGAAGTGCGTAACAAACGAAACCATGTTTCCGCGGCCTTTAAATAAGGCTGAATCAATATACGTCGTTCTGTTTTAATTAAATTATTTATTGCTTTATTACATGTCTTAATTACTTAAATAATTGATAAGATGTTTTTGGTCGAACAATATATTTTAGCTGGTCTAGTTAGACACAAATTTGCGCAGTGGCTTATTGTGCACACTTTTTTTCCTACCACACGCCAAATTCATAACATTTTTTTTGCAGATTTAAAAAAGCAACAAACAAACAAAACAAAAAAAACTCGACGCTCCGACTTTTAAAAAATCCCTCCTCGCTCCAGTCAAAACTTTGCACCTACTCTGCTTGGCAGCAGCAGACGCTGGCAAACGCGCGGGGGAGGGTTGATCCCATTCGGAACTTCTGCAAATCCCCATAACAAAACAAATAAAGAAACTTACTGCAAATACTCATAACAGAGTCTAACAATTGTGTATTTCTTCAGCTTATTTCATATGATCAGATCAGGATGTTAAAATGAACAAAAAGCACCAAGATCGCAAAACGGTCTGTCACGCGCATAGCTTAGGCTAATATTTTGAGTCTTCCGCCCTCTGGATTAATGGCTTTGGTGACAAACATTTTAAACAAAGCGCCCTTCCCCCCATCTCAAACTTGTCAAGTGTTGCAGAGCAAGCACTGTTAGTTTGGGTGAGTGCTTTTTATACACACAAGATAATGTAAACATTATTGCACAATAGGGTCCAAACATTAACACATTAAAATCGTCTGATAATCATACAGTAGTTAACATGAACCCTTTGTAAGCAATGTATTACCATTATATCATGGGCATACGGGACATCCCCGCAGCCCCCACCCTATGATGGGCCCCGTCGCAGATTATTTACTAGCCTTTGCTTTTTTTTAGAACTAATCTCAATTGACTAAAGATAAAAATAAAGCATCCAACTGAAGCCCAAAAATGCAAGCAAAATACCATAGAAAATAGTGCTAAATTACCACAAAAGGGGGAAAATTCACTGTTGTTTCTATCGCCGTTTGTAAGGTAGCCAAGACAACAGCAAGCTTTGATGCGTTGTGCTACTGTGTTACTGTTAGCGGTGTGCCGAGACAAAGACAAACATGTATTTAATAAATTTAATAAAAACAGAAAGACGTCTATTGCTTCAGCCTTATTTAAAGGCCGCGGAAACATGAGTTTGTTTGTTACGCAATCCATTCCACTCCCGACGTTCTTGCCTTTCTTCCTAATTATTAAATATAGGCAATTGGTTGATGAAACATTGATTGAAATTAAGATACAATTTCTACAAAACGAAATTCACTTTAAAGAAAGACTTACTATAAAACAAAACTTAATGAAGTAGTCGAAATCATGTCTAACCCGCTGCATTTGTCTCCCGACATTGCGCATCCGTCATGCTATTCACTTTTCATAATCAACATTGGTGACATCTTAAAAAATTATATTAGAATATAGCCCAATATTTAAATATAAATATGAAACTAAATTGGCTACATTTTTATCCCTCTGGCCGACAAAAGCGCTGGCGTGTTCTGATGGATTTTCTCCTCATGACAGCTGAAACTACTTAAAACAGACCTTCCGTCATTCTTGGCGATAGCCTACAGATTAGTGCAAGACTACAAATGGTCTACTTTTATTTAAGTAAGCTCACAATAACAACAAAACCTTGTACTTTTGAAAAATAAAATAAAATAAAATGAAAAACGGTGCGCTTTCAGCTGTCTCTCTGCGAGAATCTGAAACGTCTCAAAAGTGAACTTAAACTCAGCGAATAATTGTACCCAAAAAGAAAGAAATATCTCAATTCGATAATAAATTCGTAGGTCTGTGTTAAATAAGAGGCGATCAGCTGGAATGTGTTGTTTCTGAATTTGATATTTGTCCAAACAGATAGGCTATATTTTTCCTAAGTAGTTATCTGTCAAATAAAGGACAGGTAACGAATAACAAAGAATGTGCGTGTCACAAATCCATGCTGTTTTATTAAAGGACTTTAAAATATAAATAAAAAAATGTATTTGTGATAAATATAGGCCTAATATGTGAGAAAATTGACATTTTGCATAAAGATAAATATGCTTTAATGCATTTGTTGGATAACATGTGGTTAAAGCACCACTCAGCGGTCAAAAGTTGCAAATGCACTTTGCGACGCGGCGGCACGCGCGGCGGTAGAAACACAGTTTTGGATGGCCACCTACTGTATAGTTCTTGCATGTACTGTAGATCTGCCATGGCATTGCAAGACCCATGGGCAATTCCACGCAAAGGTCATCTTTACCATGAAAAAAAAAAATTTTAACCAAAAGAACGAAACCCTTTTTAAATTGTCCATTTAGGTCTGTGTAGGGTCTGCACAGTCTCAAGGATGAGCAGGTCCCACCATAAACTGTGTTTAAGCCTCAATTCACGGAACTTTGGTTTGTAAATCTTACATCGATTCCGGCCCGGCAGACACTAATGGATCACGAGACCTTCTTTTTATGACTATTTCGATAAGTCCCAAACCTCTCCTCTGTGACTTCAAAGGAGATGCGAACGCCACGGATCGGGTTTCGAAAGACAGGCCCGAATTCCAAACGGTCATAAAAAGAGAAAATACACGCACGCACCCACAGACACACACTCACATACAAAGACTGTATACACAAATATTATACCTGCAAATATGAATGTACCTGCCATTGTAGTGCTCGCTGCATGTATGTGTTACTAGTATAGAATCGTAGAATTGACTGTAGTAGGTTAGTTTTCATGTTAAACGATAGTAATAGAGTGTAAAGTGTATCTTCTTTATATGACGAGCGACACCTGTCGAGTTTGATCTCTCCGTAAAGCTGTGAATCCGAGCTATTCACTCATGTACGTTACATTTCTGCCAAATGCATCGTTCAATGTTTAATAATACTATGAAGGAAATGCACTGATTCAACATACCATAAATTTATTCGGGAGACAGGACAAAGGAATGTGGAAACCCGCCAAATTGCAACGCTATCATTGGAGGACGTTATCAGTAAGGCGTTCTGGTTTGTTGTCTTTAAAACACCATGACACGCGTCTTTTGGTGGCACAAGTTTTCTGCACGAGTTCCTGCCGTCAAGACGGACTCTCTTCTTTATTTTCCGGTCATATTACAACAGTTAAACCTTCGTTTGAAACTTCGCCGAAACAACCTCCGGAAGAAGAAGCAACTATCAAACCGAGCGCTCCGAAACTCCAAGCACCCTGACTAACCTATGCAAGTATAACGTTTTTACGATCTTAAATACTGAGTTTCCTTGCTGGCTCTTAAAGGTGAACTGTTGCAATTTGACCTGCTTTGATCATCTCTTTCGTTTCTGCCTTTCCCTCTACCTTGTATGTATTTGTATTTACTTGTGTCCATTTAGCCGTATAACCTGTGTATTACCCGTTTCGTATATTAAACTCATTTTATCCATGCTTTTTGTTCACTTGCTCATTTTAGCAACAACCGAGTCACTTTAACGTTCTGATTCTAATATCCTTGCTCTATATTTGAAGGCTATGATAGAAAGTTAGTCTCCCGGCCCGAGAATAACATTTCTGTCATGATAATCTGTGGATAATTGTCCGTTTCGGTGGACGAACTGATAGTTTTCCACATAATTATTCAACCAGAACTAATCATATATGTGATTGATTATAATTCGTTGTAGTTAATTCACCATATATGTTTAATTCCCCGTTGGGTCGATATATGAACGTCATAAAGCTTTCTGAATTATGATATTCATATTTCATCCATAAATTGATTAATAACTGTACATCGCTACATCTGTAATATACTGTATCAATGTGCTCTAACAGAAATTTTAAGAAAATTGCCTTGTTTATCCACAATATATGTGGTAAGCAACAATGCTTAAATTAAATTTTCAACCAACCATATTTCATGCTTTCAAAAAAGGGATCAAAGACCCCATTTTTTTTAAATTTATTTTAGCAGTAAGCATTGTGTAGAAAGATGGATACATGCCTGAGAAATAAATACACTAATTTAGTCATAACAGCACTGCCTGATGAATTTATAAGAGCTAGAATAAAGAGGTCAGGACGCTTCAGTGCTCTGTCACGTCCGTAACGTTTTAAAGATTAAGTTTATGTCATATAAAAATTATAAATGCAAATAACTTGAAACTTTATATGCAAAGCTAAATTATGTTTATGCTTATTAGGATCAACAATTCATTTCACTACGTTGCTCTGAACAACCATAATAAGCGTTATGGACGTGACCGTTACGGACGCTTCATATTAAATCCTATGAGTTTGCTTCTTTATATTGCTATCATCTGTTTCAGGCTTACCATATCAGAACATATCCAATAATCGCAATACTCTTTGTGCTTTGTTAGTTTTAATATGAAAAAGGTTTAACTTTCAAATTCAGTCGATTTTATAACAAAATTTAAACAATATATGTCGCTCTTTAATAGCCTAGGGCGCGTGACAGATTAGCTACTGCAGCGCCTGTAAGTGGCGGATCAGGTGCACATGAACCGATCTTCTCTTCCTCTTGCCAGAGAATGAAATATGAACATCAAAAGGTAGGCTTATATGTTACAGTACAACTTATACGTAGAAGAGCATTGTGTCTCATAGGACACAATTCGGATGTCGCGTTTTTACCTGTTGGTTAAAAAATGAATAGCCTAGCCTATTGATCACAATCCGCTCGATCAAGCTGACAAAATGAAAATAATAAGATTGCAATAATTTTGACTTGAAATAAAGTTTGATCATTTTGACTCAAGACTCCGCTTTAAACTCTGAAAACTAGACGAAAAAAAACGTGTGGTCATTCATACACAAAACATAAAACTGACATGATTGCGATTGGCAATAGTGTCAATCGGTTCACCTGACTGTGGTGAAAACATGCGATTTTAAACTGCTTTATGATAAACATTAATATTTGTCAATGTATTTTAGCAAGCAGTTCTGTAAGAAGGAAAATCATGGTCTCTAAATTGAGCAACGCACATGCTTGTCAACATGAGAAATAGGTCTAATCCATAACCTTTGGCACTACAGAGTATAACGTTACATTTGTATAAAGTTTAGTAAAAAGTTGATAAATTGTGGAGTCTTACCATACTGGTATCCCAGATTTCAGTATTTGGTGGTTTAAATGCTTGCTTGAGGTCTCTGTGAAAGTTTTAAAGCAGTTTTAAACCAGTCTTCTGTGCCGCTTTCAGACCGGTCACATCCGTAACGGAAAACTGTCACATCCGTAACGTTGTTTTTTCCTCATTAATGCGAACATGAAAAATGAAATAAAATTATTATTTTATGCTCTGTAGAGAGCCAACCCTTCTTCATTCAGTGGGCAGTATTACTTTTGGTTTGCGCAATGTAATTCACAGAATTCTTAAAAAATATGTTGTCACCCAAATCTTAGTGACTTTTTTTGTCACGTCCGTAACGCTGTCAAGTCAAGTCATGTCAAATTTATTTATATAGCGCTTTTACAATTGGCAATTGTTTCAAAGCAGCTTTACATATTAGAAGCACAGAAAAAAAGGGAAGTGGTTAAAACTGTACAAACAAGCGTGGTAATATGTAACATATACAAGATGGAGCTACATTAAGCCAATGTCGGCTGACTTCCAGGGGTGGAAAAAACCCCCTAGGAGAAAAACCCAGCGTGCTAGCACTGGGAAAAAAGTCCTAGGAGGGAAAAAACCCCTTGGAAGATATATATATGTAAATGTATATGGAGATCAAAATCTGAATTGTACATTTTTATTATAGAGATTAAAAATCGATTATATATAAATATATGTAAGCGGATACGGGGATCCTGGGCTACGTTGTAGTCAGGTCCAGACGCAGGTTCTCCATCTGACCTGGATACGGCCTGGATCCAGCACCCGGCAAACCTCAGGATAAGCAGAGAGACAGATATTAGCGTAGATGCCATTCTTGTTCTGATGTACAGGTATATCTAGTGTTATAGGAAATGTTCTCGGTTCCGGCCGACCTAATTATTGCAGCGTAACAATCCTTTAACGGATTTGAAAAATGTTAATGTATTGATAATGTGTTATGTGTATGCAAGAGCAAAGAGATGTGTTTTTAGTCTAGATTTAAACTGACAGAGCTGTATATTTCCCTCATCTAAAATATAAAACAGTTGAATAGACTGACATTTTTCTAATGTCTGGACTCCTTTAGTAAGGGATTATGAATATATAAATAGACGGTTCAATATGTTACTATTAAATGCATTCTTTGAGCGTTTATATTTCAAGTTTTGACTCCAAATGTCACGTCCATAACGCTGGAATTGCCCCCATGTAAAAAGAGTGCATAATCTGTGATATCTTCATACCTGATCATAGGCCATCCAAGCACCTTCTCCATATATGCAGCAGAAACAAAATAATCTTCTCCAATCTGCTGTTTAATCATAGCTTAAGCTGTATCATAACCTCTTTCAGGTTTCATATTCATACTGCTTCAAACAATTTCTCTTGGGCGCCCTCTTGTGTACCTTTCAAGAAAATACAAGCAGTAACCCTTGTTATTTGTTTTTTCCTCCACACAATGTTTAAAAGCTTTGGTGAACAAACTGAATTGCAATGGATCCCCTTCAAACACTGGAATCTCACATGGTGGCAAGTGTTGAGACTTTTGCTTCTGTATTAGCAACTATGTTATTTCTTTGTTTTTGAAGCACATTCTGTGTGGAAACCAAATCTTCCATCATCTACTGAAGCAGTTAATCTAGGTCTTGAAGATGCGTGTTGCTGTACATGATGAGATGATGCAGGTTGTGAGGTAACGTCTGTGCTGCTTTGCAAAGTAGTCCTTGGCTGTGTCTTATGGAAGGCCGTTTCAGCATAAAAACGTTCCAGCGTTACTCGTCGTAATTATATTTTTACTAGTAACAATTAAATTAAAGAGCTCTATAATTTAATTTGTACTAGTAACAATTACAATTACAGAGCTCTATAATTCAATTTTTACTAGTAACAATTATGATTGTAGAGCTCTCTAATTGAATTCTTACTAGTAACAATTACAATTATAGAGCTCTATAATTCAATTTTTACTAGTAACAATTATGATTATAGAGCTCTATAATTCAATTTTTACTAGTAACAATTATGATTATAGAGCTCTCTAATTGAATTGTTACTAGTAACAATTACAATTAGAGAGCTCTACAATTAATTTATTACTAGTCATATGTCTCCATTGACTTCCATTCATTTTTAATTATAGAGCTCTGTAATTCAATTGTTACTAGTAACAATTGGGATTATAGAGCTCTCTAATTGAATTGTTACTAGTAACAATTACAATTATAGATCTCTAATTCAATTTTTACTAGTAACAATTACAATTATAGAGCTCTCTAATTCAATTCTTACTAGTAACAATTACAATTATAGAGCTCTCTAATTGAATTCTTACTAGTAACAATTACAATTATAGAGCTCTCTAATTGAATTCTTACTAGTAACAATTACAATTATAGAGCTCTCTAATTGAATTCTTACTAGTAACAATTGAATTACAGAGCTCTCTAATTGATTTATTACTAGTAAAAATACACATTAAAGATATGTGTAATTGCAGAGCTCTATAATTGAATTACAGAGCTCTCTAATTCAATTGTTACTAGTAACAATTGAATTAGAGAGCTCTCTAATTGTAATTGTTACTAGTAACAATTGAATTACAGAGCTCTCTAATCATAATTGTTACTAGTAACAATTGAATTAGAGAGCTCTGTAATTGAATTATAGAGCTCTATAATCAAATTGTTACTAGTAAGATTTCAATTGTAGAGCTCTCTAATTGCAATTCTTACTAGTAATAATTAAATTATAGAGCTCTCTAATTCAATTGTTACTAGTAACAATTGAATTAGAGAGCTCTATAATTGAATTACAGAGCTCTCTAATTTAATTGTTACTAGTAAGAATTAAGTTACAGAGCTCTATAATTCAGTTCTTACTAGTAACAATTAGAATTAGAGAGCTCTGTAATTGCAATCTTACTAGTACAAATTGAATTACAGAGCTCTACAATAGCAATTCTTACTAGTAACAATTGCATTACAGAGCTCTGTATTCGGCGACATATCATTATGCTAATCGTGCCTTATGTATATTCAACTGGGGTCAGTGGCGTAACTTTGTTTTACAAAGTGGGTGGGACAAGAATGTGTATGGGTGGGTGTATGTTGTATTATTATTACAATAATAATATGATATTAAAATTATAAATGTGTTCAAATATTATAGTTTTCCTACATCTGCTATAATACAATATCGTTAGTCTCGAGAGTATGTACATTAGTTAATAAATACGACGATCCGCATTTAGTAATTGAACGTCCTGATGGGCTAGTGGCAGTTTCTCCGTTTAGGGTGCAAGAGGTTCCCGGTTCTAATCCAACCATGTGTAAAAAAAAATAAAATTTCTCATTAAAACCAAAGATTTTCATCAGTGATTGTATATCAAGAGCAGGGATACGTTTATATGTATTTTGTTTTTTGTGATTTCAACGTATCGAATAGAGAGTCTCCGCAACAGCGATAGATTGAACTGCTAATCCGTGTGCACGAGTGCTGTGAACCCTGTTGCACGCGCCTCTGATAACAGTGACAACGAGCACTCAACAACATAATTTCAAAAACAACACATCCCAGCGCCAAATCGCCTATTATTAACACAAATTGATAATCAACTAGAGGTGTTTATTTTGTATTAGATATCCGCGATAATCATTCTATTATTGCATAACAATACTAAATATAGGGCATTTCACCCTATATTATGTCCAGTGATATGGAGTGTTCTTGGCTCTTAGCTTTACCAATATACAAAGGTGAATGAATATAACGACTAAATATAGGCTTTCATCTCAGGCATCATCTTAATTTTGCTTTAATGTGAACATGATTAATATGTTACCTAAGTCTGTAAAATATTTCAGGATACTTCAGAACCACGCTACAGGGCTTTTATTTTGAAACGCACCTTTGTAGGCGGGAAATCTGCAATCTGTTTTGCATCTCATGAATAGGAGTTTTTACTAGTAATAATACAATTATAGAGCTCTGTAATTAGAATTGTTACTAGTAAGAATTGAATTAAAGAGCTCTCTAATTCAGTTTTTACTAGTAACAATTACAATTAGAGAGCTCTATAATTCAGTTTTTACTAGTAACAATTGAATTAGAGAGCTCTCTAGTGGAATTGTAGAGCTCTGCAATTGGATTATTACTAGTAACAATTGAATTACAGAGCTCTGCAATTGAATTCTTACTAGTAATAAATGAATTGTAGAGCTCTCTAATGGGAATTGTTACTAGTAAAAACTGAATTATAGAGCTCTACAATTCAGTTGTTACTAGTAAGAATACAATTGCAGAGCTCTATAATTCAATTAGAGAGCTCTACAATCATAATTGTTACTAGTAAAAATTGAATTATAGAGCTCTATAATTGTAATTGTTACTAGTACAAATTAAATTATAGAGCTCTTTAATTTAATTGTTACTAGTAAAAATATAATTACGACGAGTAATGCTGGAACGTTTTTATGCTGAAACGGCCTCCCATAGTGTCTCACCTTCTGGATGAAGAGATGCAGTTGCTGATTTTGCTTGTCTGCTGACATAGGATTCCATTCCATTCCATCCACTGCGATGCTGTCTGCTCGTTGTTGAAAAGTCCTGAGCACAGATGGCTTTGCATTGGAGGCTGCAATTTTTGCATCGATATCCATTTGTTCCCTATGTTTCTGTAACTTTTCCAACTTTCGCTTTTAAAGATTTTGTGTGAGTGACGAGCGGCTTTTTCCGCTTCTAGCTGAATGCGTGCAAGTTGCATAGGGGCATTAGATTTGCTAGACTGTGAACTGTGGTGGCTACTTATGTCGATTGAGGTGCGACTGCTGACCCTTGTTTCTACATTTGAAACACTATCATTGGGTTCAATTTCACTGGCAACATGATCACATTCCTCCTGTAGCTTATCCAACCATTCATTTACCACAGTGCTGAATTCCACAACCCATAGCATTTTTGCTTTGAACCAGGTTTCATGCCTGTCCTTCTCTTCATAAGACAATAAAACAAAGACTTGTGTGCTTCTTTTGCTTCTTTGCATTGCGTTGTAAACTTTTCAAACACACTTTTGACCTCATTTTCATTTTCTCTGTTGTATAGGGTTTTTTTTTTTTCAGTTGGGATGCTTTGTCCAATTTTGACTTTCTTTGTTTCTGTAAAATATCGAGTTTTGCTATTAACCCTTATGCAGTAAGCTTAACCTCTTGTTTTCGTACAGATGATTCAACATTTTCACCTGCTGCTTTCTGAGTTTGAGCCTCATCGTGCTCGATTTCAGAACCACGGAATTCCTTTTCATTCTCCATTTTTAAACCTTTTAATACTCACTGCATATTTTACATAAACATCACCTCAGACATCGTAAACATGGGCAAACATAATCATTTCAAAAGATAAAACAGTTCTTAGTTTCACAAACACCCTTTTTTAACCACCAATGCATTGGATTTTTGTTTGTTTGTTTTGTGTGCACTTGGCCATTTAACTCAAGTTCAAGTGAAAATGCTTTTCATACCTCAGTTCCAGAAACACTGAAGGCTGAAAACTTTGGCGTTCATATGCGCTGTATTTTTTTTGTTTTTTTTTACATGTGTGGGTTTGTAGTCCCTTGAAATCCACAATCAATCAAAGCAATAATCCACAGTAAATCCATCAAACAAAACGGTCATGAATGAGCATCATCCGACTTCAGATCAGCTGACTTTTCCTGTAGTCGTCCAATTTGATCTGCCTCAGTCGTCGATGTTGGTGCGAAAGCTCACCCAGGCTCCTTCAGTCAAACTTTTTTTACTTAAACTTATTTCGACGCAGATGGCTTTTAGGAGTCTGTTTCTGAAGCGTCATTGTCCATACCATTACAATAAAGTTGGATATGCCAGTCCATTTATTGTCCATTTGGCATTGCAAATACCAAAAATAAAGTAAATGAAAAATAAAACTTCAAACTTAACTTTCTTCTTCATTAATAAACAAATATTCCATTCAAAAAAACTGTTAACGGGCACGAACACAGTCCTATACGATACGCTGCATGCTCGACATGGCACTGTCAAAAAGTTTGTTTGACCTTCCATTGCACCACCTGTATCTCATTAGCACTTGGTTTTAATATACTCAAAATACTCACATGTCCTCTAGTGTCACAAACAAAAATTACAATTCAATGCCACTGTATCAAATAAATACCTAGGGTTGTGTTTGCAACTGTGTCTAATGTGCTGAAGAAAAGAGTCAATAGTTTCTGTTCTTCTGGGCCTGTATTCATTTACATTTACATTTATTCATTTCGCAGACGCTTTTATCCAAAGCGACTTACAAGTGAGGAATACAACAAGCGAGTCGCCATGACGAGGCAAATTGACAAGAAGTGCTCACAATACAAGTTATAGGCAGTGCTTAGAGCATCATAAGCTACAATAGGGAGGGATTAGAGGAAGTGAAAGGATAGGTATAAGAAGTTTTTTTTTTTTTTTAAAGATGAGGTTAAGTGCTCACAAAAGAGATGAATTTTCAACTGTCTTTTGAATATTGCCAGGGATTCAGCATTCCGAATGAAGGAAAATCATTCCACCAGCAAGGGACAGTGAACTAGAATGTCCTGGAGAGTGATTTTGTGCCTCTCTGTGATGGTACCACAAGCCTTCGCTCCTTTAATGAGCGTAGGCTTCTGGTAGGAGTGTAGACTCGTAAGAGTGAGTGTAAGTAGGAGGGTGCTGAGCCTGTGGTAGATCTGTAAGCAAGCGTCAACGCCTTGAATTTGATGCGAGCAGCAAGTGGTAGCCAGTGCAGAGAAATGAAGAGAGGTGTGACGTGGGTGTGCTGCATCGTTCTGAATCATTTGTAGAGGCTTGTGCTTGATTGTGGTTGATGGCAGTCCAGCCAGAAGAGCATTGCAGTAATCAAGCCTAGAAATGACCAGGGCCTGGACCAGAAGTTGTTGCATGTTCTGTTAGAAAAGGCCTGATTTTCCTGATGTTGTATAGTGCAAATCTGCAAGACTAAGCTGTCTTTGCAATGTGGTCTTTGAAGGTCAGTTGGTCATCGAGGATTACTCCAAGATTTCTGGCTGAATTTGATGGGGTAATTGAGGATGTGCCAAGCTGGATGCTGAAACTGTGATTTAGAGACGGATTGGCAGGGAAGACAAGAAGCTCAGTCTTAGCCAGGTTGAGCTGTAGATGATGTTCTTTCATCCATGCCGAGATGTCCACCAGACAGCTTGAGATTCGAGCAGCTACTGTGGGATCGTCTGGTTGGAATGAAAGGAAGAGTTGTGTGTCATCAGCATAGCAATGGTCAAGTCAAGTCAAATTTATTTATATAGCGCTTTTTACAATTGGTAATTGTTTCAAAGCAGCTTTACATATTAGAAGCACAGAAAAAAAGAGAAGTGGTTAAAAATAAGCTGTACAAGCAAGCGTGGTAATGTGTAACATATACAAGATGGTGCTACATTAAGCCAATGTTGGCTGACTCCCAGGGGTGGAAAAAAAACCCTAGGAGAAAAACCCAGCGTGCTAACACTGGGAAAAAGTCCTAGGAGGGAAAAAAACCCTTGGAAGATATATATAATATATGTAAATGGATATGGAGATCAAAATCTGAATTATACATCTTAATTATTGAGATTAAAAATAGATTATATATAAATATATGTAAGCGGATACGGGGATAAAAAATCTGGGTAACACTTTATAATAACTGCACACTATGAAGCATTAGTTAAGCATTAGTTAATAGTTAATTAATCACTTATAAAGCATTAATATACATTAGTAAGTAGTTTATAAATACAGCTATAATTGCTTTATTCTTGATTTATAAGCATATCTATAATGTGTTTAATAATTGTATTTTCATACTTTACTAATAATCAATTTATTATTTCTAAATTAAGTATTACATTATTTACAAACCAGTTATTTAGGAGTTGTCAGTAGTTCATTTAGTAAGTGTAAGTAAATGATTAATAAACTATCTAAACATTCATTTATACATCTTATTATTTAGACACATAGTAATAGTTACTTAGTGTGTTAGTAAATGTTTTATTAACACATATTCCTACTGCAATTCATGATTAATTCAGGTAATTATAAAACATTTAGAAGTAGTCAGTTAACTATTTTTGTGAGCTCATCTAAAGTGAGGACTATTTATGCTTTGTAAAGCTTTTATAAATGAGATTTAAAGGTTCAGTGATCTTCTACACTGCTGTTCTCTAATTTTTAAAGTTAGTACTGAGGTAGTTTTGACACTAGGAATATGTTAATAAAGCATTTATTAACACACTGAGTAACTAATACTATATGTATAAATAATAAGATGCATAAATGTACATTTAAATATTTTATTAATCATTTACTTACACTTCCTAAATGATCTTATGAACCACTGACAACTCCTAAATTACTGGTTTGTGAATAATGTAATACATAATTTAAAAATGATAAATTGATCATTAATAAATTATGAAAATACAATTATTAAACACATTATAGATATGCTTATAAATCAAGAACAAAGCATTTATAGCTGTATTCATAAATGGCTTACTAATGTCTATTAATGTTTTATAAATGATGAATTAACTATTTACTAATGCTTAACTAATGCTTCATAGCGTGAGTTATTCTAAAGTGTTACCAAAATCTGAATTATAGATGCAGCCAGAACTGGATCTGTAGGCCCATTGTCTCCTGGGCTACGTTGTAGTCAGGTCCAGACACAGGTTCTCCATCTGATCTGGATACGGCCTGGATCCAGCACCCGGCAAACCTCAGGATAAGCAGAGACACTGATATTAGCGTAGATGCCATTCTTATTCTGATGTACAGGTATATCTAGTGTTATAGGAAATGTTCTCGGTTCCGGCCGACCTAATTATTGCAGCGTAACAATCCTTTAACGGATTTGAAAAATGTTAATGTATTGATATTGTGTTATGTGTATGCAAGAGCAAAGAGATGTGTTTTTAGTCTAGATTTAAACTGACAGAGTGTGTCTGCTTCCCGAACAATGCTAGGAAGATTGTTCCAAAGTTTAGGTGCTAAATAGGAAAAGGATCTGCCGCCTTCAGTTGATTTTGATATTCTGGGTATTATCAACTGGCCTGAATTCTGAGATCGCAATAGACGTGAAGGACTGTAATGCATTAAGAGCTCACTTAGGTACTGGGGAGCTAAACCATTTAGAGCTTTATAAGTAAGTAGCAAGATTTTAAAATCTATACGATGTTTAATAGGGAGCCAATGTAATGTGGACAGAACTGGGCTAATATGGTCATACTTTCTGGTTGTAGTAAGAACTCTAGCTGCCGCATTTTGGACCAACTATAGTCTGTTTAAAAGCCGAGCAGAACAACCACCCAGTAGAGCGTTACAGTAATCTAGTCTTGAGGTCATGAATGCATGAACTAACTGTTCCGCATTTGTCATTGAGAGCATGTGTCGTAATTTAGATATGTTTTTTAGATGGACGAAGGCGGTTTTACAGATACTGGAAACTAGTGATCGACCGATATTGATTTTTTTATAACCGATACCGATACCGATTATCTGCATGTTTATGTACCCGATAACCGATATGCAGAACCGATATTTATTTACTGTTATACTTCTGTTTTTGACAATTATTACAACACAAATGAGCTGAACAAACCATTTTATTTATAACAATCACTCCCTCCTTGAATACAAAAAAAAAAAAACTTTACTGAATAATATTAGCTGGAATATATAACATTGTCAGGAGAGTAACAAACAAAACAGCATACATCATTGCATTTTCCAACTAGTGTTATTAATTATTATGTTTTGTCGGTCTAGATCATGAAATGCTTTCTGACAAAGTGCTGTAACTTATCTATGCATTTACACAAAACTATAGATTGGGCTACTCAACCGCGATCGCGTGTGGAGATACTAAATAATTTCCACAGAGCTGCATTTATTTAGATTTGTATTAACTAAATAATGGTTATGTAGTAAATCAAATGATTATATAATCTAATAAAGTTAAACAGCACTTGTCAGTTGGCATTTTATGATCTAAATTTAATCTAACGTTAAATCATGAAATGCCAACTGACAAAGTGCTGTTTTACTATAACTTAATCAACCGCGATCGTGCATGGAGATAATAAATAATTAATTTCCACAAAGCGGTAGGCTATATTTATATGTGTATTAGCGAAATAATTGTTATGTAGTAAATGATAATATAATATAGGGTGTTTAAACAAGATAATCTTGTCAAAAGTTTCATTCAGTGGCCGTGCTTAAGCCTCCTGATCATCCGTCAGTTGCTAAGCAATATGAACGAACTTTTTTTTCTAGACTAATAGTGAGCAAATACAACAGATAGAGAATTAAATTCAGCGCTTTTATTTTCAACATGCACTCATTCACGTCTGTTTTATTTAATTCATGTAAAGTTACGTCTTTATTGGGGCAGGACATGACGAATTACACTACGTGACTCAATGAGTTCGTCTCAATTGTTTAGAAACAAGCTGCATAAATTAACTATATCAGGAATTTATGTCTCAGATCTCATTTGTGCATGTCTGTTATGTTAAATAAAGTTGATTAATTAAAGCAAACCAAGTAGAACATATACTTTACCTGTGCACTGAGTTGTTGTTGACTGATCTCCTCAGACGGAGGAAGTCTCAAAACGGCCACAAGATGGCGCCGTAAATCGGCGAATCCGATATTACAAAACCGACACCCAATTATGGAAAAATGCTTAAATATCGGGAAAAATATCGGTAAACCGATACATCGGTCAATCACTACTGGAAACATGACTTTCAAATGAAAGATTGGTATCAAAGAGCACACCCAGGTTCCTAGCTGAGGACGAAGATTTAATGGAGCACCCGTCAAGTGTTAGAGAGTATTCAAGGTTTTTTCGTGAGGAAGTTTTTGGTCCAAAGATTAGGATATCAGTTTTTTCTGAATTTAATAATAAGAAATTTCTTGTCATCCAGTTTTTAATGTCAGCTATGCATTCTGTTAGTTTTGTGAATTTGTAGGTTTTGTCAGGGCGCGAGGAAATATAGAGCTGAGTATCGTCAGCGTAGCAGTGAAAACTAACATCATGCTTCCTAATTATCTCTCCTAAGGGCAGCATGTACAGAGTGAAAAGCAACGGTCCTAATACTGAGCCTTGTGGTACTCCATATTGAACTTGTGATCGATACGACATCTCTTCATTAACTACTACAGACTGATAACGGTCAGATAAGTAAGATTTGAACCATGCCAAAGCAATTCCATTAATGCCAATATAGTTTTCAAGTCTTTTTAGAAGAATGTTGTGATCGATAGTGTCAAAAGCAGCACTGAGATCTAATAACACTAATAGAGAAATACAGCCACGATCGGATGATAAGAGTAGATCGTTTGTAACTCTAACGAGAGCAGTCTCAGTACTATGGTATGGTCTAAATCCTGACTGGAAATCCTCACAGATTCCATTTCTTTCTAAAAAGGAGCACTGTTGTGTTGAAACTGCCTTTTCTAGTATTTTTGACAGAAAAGGTAGATTCGAGATTGGCCTGTAATTTACTAAATCTCTCGGATCTAGTTGAGGTTTTTTAATAAGAGGTTTAATAATAGCCTGCTTAAAAGTTTTTGGCACGTGTCCTAGTGTTAAAGATGAATTAATTATGTCAAGAAGTGGACCTACGACCTCTGGAAGCATTTCTTTCAGTAGTTTAGTCTGCATTGGGTCTAACATACATGTTGTTGATTTTGATGATTTGATAAGTTTAGATAATTCTTCCTCTCCTATAGCGGCGAATGATTCTAGTTTTACCTCAGGGACACTACAGTGCACTGTCTGAAGCGAAACTGTAGACGGTTGCATGTTTTTAATTTTCTCTCTAATATTGTCAATCTTGCAAGTAAAGAAGTTCATAAAGTCATTACTGCTGTGCTCTTTGGAAACGTCAGCAGTTGAATCTCTGTTTCTAGTTAATTTTAATTATAAAATCACCAACAACAAGGACTTTATCTGCAGCCAGTACTAATTCTGATAGAAAATCAGCAAATTCTTTGATAAAGTCAGTATGGTGCCCTGGTGGCCTATATACAGTAGCCAGCACAAATGTCAACTTACATAATGTTACATAAAACACCATCACTTCAAAGGAATTATATTTGAAATTCTTTTGAATGATTCTGAATATATTACTATAAATTACAGCAACACCTCCCCCTTTGCATTTCTGTCAAGGATTGTGTCGATAATCATAACCTTGAGGACTAGACTCATTTAAAGTAATGTAATCGTCTGGTTTTAGCCAGGTTTCTGTCAAACACAGCACATCTAGATTATTGTCTGTGATAATATTGTTTACAATAAGTGCTTTTGAAGAAAGTGATCTAATATTTAACAACCCAAGCTTTATCATTTGTTTATCATTATTATCTCTATTTTTTATTTGTTCAGCATCAATTAAATTTTTACAATTAAATGGGTTTGGAAGTTTTTATTAATTTGGGGTACAGACACAGTCTCTATGTGATAATATCTAGGTGCGAGGGTTTCTATGTGTTGGGAATTATCTGACTTCTGTAACGTGAGGCAGCTAGCAGACAGTCGGTTTAGCCAGTCTGTCTGCTTCCTGTCCTGGGCCCCAGTTTGTCATGTTTTAGTTCTAAGCCTATGTGCCATATTACTAGAGAGAAGAGCAGCACCATCCCGGGACGGATGAATACCATCTCTTTTCAACAGGTCAGGTCTGCCCCAAAAGCTTTTCCAATTGTCTATGAAACCTCTATTATTCTTCTATTATTCTGTGGACACCACTTAGACAGCCAGCCATTGAGTGATAATAATCTGCTAACTATCTCATCACAAATTACTTCTCCTGACATTGTACTTGCGAGTTCACACACCTCTTTAATGTTAATTTTAGTGATCTCCGACTGGCGAAGTCAAACATCATTTGTGCCGACGTGAATAATAATTTTAGATTATTTACGACTAGCATTAGCCAGCACTTTTAAATTTGCTTTGATGTCAGGTGCTCTGGCTCCCAGCAAACATGTGACTATGGTGGCTGGTGTCACTATTTTCACGTTCCGTGTAATAGAATCGCCAATGACTAGGGCACTTTCAACAGAATTCTCAGTGGGTGCGTCACTGAGTGGGGAGAACCTGTTTGATGTACTTACTGGAACGGAAGAGTGGTGTTTTCCACGGCTAGGCCGCCTCACTGTTACCCAAGTGCCCTGCTGCGCGGGCTCTACAGCCAGAACCAAACAATGTACAGCGTTCACTAAGCTAGTCGCATCCAAAACAGTATCTGAGGCCCCTACGTTCTTACTATCCTTGATTAAAGTTTGGATGCGTGTCTCTAATTCTGAGATTCTCTCTGTCAGCCTGACTATTTCCCTACATTTATGACATGTAAATCCCTCGTCGCTGACAGAGAGAGCTACACTAAACATGTTACAGACTGTGCAAAAGATGACTGAGGGAGAGGATGACATGACTCACCGTGTTTGTAGACTGATCCGATCCGAGTTACCACAGCTGTTTAATGAACGCGTTAAAAAAGGAGCGCGCGAGACTGATAACAAGTTAACCAGGGCGATCCAACCGCGTTACAACGATTTAGATTCAAAGATTACAAGCTAGCGACGTCAGATTAATGTGGTAGGCAATAATAATATAATCAAAAAAATCAATAAAAGTAAGAGAAAACTAAGCTATACGGAGACGCAAACACCAGCTGTTTGATGAACGCGTTTAAAAAGGAGCGCACGAGACTGATAACAAGTTAACAAGCGAGATGCAAATGCTCTGTAACAGCGATTTAGATTCAAAGATTACAAGCTAGCAACGTCAGATTAATGTGGTAGGCAATAATAGTAATACAAGCAACAATGAATAAAAGTATGAGATTCAATAAAAGTAAGAGAAAACAAGGCTATACTGAGAAGCAAACACCAGCAGCGAGGCAGACAGCAGCGAGGCAGACAGGAGCAATCGAGCAGAATAAACCTGGTAGGTTTAGTCTGGTAGGAGAAACCATTCACAAAACACGTATTCACAAAACATTTTATCTTACCACTTAGAGTTCTCCTAAATAGCAGTAAAAGATGTTTTTCTTAACCTATTCACAAAGCTGCTGAGACAAAATTTTACTAAGGAATAGACAGAAGTCCTAAGCGAAGAGTAAGAGCGGGGTTGACCTCGTTGCTATGGAGGATGTCAACACGCTTACTAACTATGCCCACAGTGATTGGCTGATAGGGAGGCAGTCTCTGTCAGCGATTTAATCATAGAAATATTGTAGAATGACTGAAGTATCGTGTTGCCATATTCAAATAAGGGTTTTAAAATGCAAATGTTTCCATATTCAAATAAAGATTTTAAAATAAAAATGTTGCCATAATCAAATAAAAGTTTTAAAATGTAGGCTGTGTCACTAATTAAACTAGTATACGTTCAGCTAGTTAATTGTCAGCCTCTTACATGTCTGCATCTCGAGAGAATGCAGAATTCAAGCGACAAATTATGTTTTATAAACAAAGTTTGGGAGAAAAGCATTCAAACGGTCTATCTAATCAGCTCGAGAGGAGGTATATATACACAGATGAGAACAGACTCACCTATAGTTACCTCAACAGTTTTCTGCATCCCTCCACCACCCCGTTCCTCACTCTCAGCTGGGGATACACGGGAGTATTCTGGGTTTGGGCTAAATTCCAAGCTCTGAGCCCTTGATCCCCTTTGGACAGCACACCAAATACGCTTATTATATATATATATATATATTTTTTTTACTCTATTCGATCATTTGTAAGTGTGAACTCACTCTGAACTGTGAAAGCAACTGCCACAGGTAATCGGACATGTATTTATTCATTAAATATTTAATTTAGTTTTATTGTACATTCAAATCTGTAAATAAAAATATGTATTGCATTTATGAAGAAAAGGTTCAGCACCCAAAGTTCTATCGCTATTGCCTCAATGGTGTACAATGTCTTTGGGCAGATTGCTGAGGCGGATTGGCAGCAACAGCCATTAGGATTGTTTATGATTTGGTCTTAGTGACTTAGGAGTCCTATTGACTACTCCTAATGTTTCACAGAAGACTTTTAATGCTCTCTTGCTGTTCATATAGACTAAACACATAAATTAATGGCAAGAACACATTAAAAGTCTTCTGTTTTCAGTTAAAATTGTGTAATTTAAGCAGCCCCTAAGTTAATAATTAAAGATTTTTACAACGTAGGTGATTCAATCAAAAACTTACTTTAGTTCAATAATAAGTTTTTCCTAGAGCAGCTATAAAGCCAAAATAATCTGTCCATTAATTTTCCTATTATCACTGTAAAGCTGCTTTGAAACAATCTGTATTGTAAAAAGCACAATATAAATGAAGATGACTTGACTTGACTTAGATTTGGGAGCTAGTTTTAGCGTTAAAATGCTTTGTGAAATACTCTTAGAGCAAAAATGTAGGGGTCCTAAAATTAGGACTGACACGCCCATTATTTTAAAGCATTTCTCCTAAATTGGTAAGTTAGGAGCTACTTTTAATCTTAAGATGTTTTGTGAATATGGCCCCTGGTATGCTAAAGAGAGGAAACTGATCAGGAAGATTATTTATAAAGCAGTCTTTAGTGGTAGAAGTGATAGTTCTACCATATTTGTAACAGGGAGGTGGTTTTGCAGCCTTGGCTAAATGTAGTATACACTAGACTAGATAATGATCTGAGATGTCAAAAATTTCAATGGCATCAATATCGAATCCATGTGACAATACTAGATTTAATGTATGATTATGACAATGAGCGGGTCCCAACACATGTTGTCTAACTCCAAATGAGTTTAAAATGTCTGTAAATGCCAGTCCCAATGCGTTTTTTTTTTCATTATCTACATGGATATTTATATCTGCAGCCAGTGCTAACTCCGATGGAAAACCAGTCAATTCTTTGATAAAGTCTGTATGGTGCCCTGGTGGCCTGTATATACACTGTTAGCCCGGATAAGTTGAATTTACTTAAGGAAACTGGTTGCCCTAAAAAAATTAAGTAATGATTAAGTAATGTGAACTTAAAAATTCAAGTTCATTTAACTTAAAATGTTTTGTAATATTAATTACTTTGTAGGTATTACACATAGTATAGTTAAGTTCAATGTACTAAGCAAGTTAATTTATAGCAACTTCTAGTTAACTACAAAATTAAGAAAAAAAGCAAATAAAAAATACATTAATTCAATTTTATGTTTTATTTTAATTCAATTCAAAATACAACATTTTATGTCCTGAAAACATTTCCTTATAAAACGTGAAAAAAAATAGTTTTAACAAATCAGCTTATTGTTAAGAATCACAACAAATTGCATCAAAACTATATGGTTTGTTCACACTCCTGAGTTCACAATAGTGGCAGTATTCCATTTTAGGTGCCAGCTCACATTTTCCTAGGTTGAGCATTACCTGCTGAATAAAATATAAAGTATTTTTCATACGGTTAGGGTAGTCCAGTTGCAGGGCATAAATCAGTTAGAAAAAAGGACACAGAAGTCCTGAGGTTGGTCGGTTCATCCATCACCAAACATCCTTCCAAGACGATCTTCACTCATGATGGGTTTAGCTGAGCACTTTATAGTTCAACGCAGACGATTCTCACTGAAGTTTGCCTGTATGAATCCTTGTCAGCTGCAACCTAGTAGAGGAAGACAAAGATCGACAAAGACATTATCATATAATAATGCATCAGATAATGGTATTGTCAAATACTCCATGCATCAATACATACCTGGTTTACTGTAGAAAGAGCTGGCCATTGAAGGCTGGAGTCAGGCTCGTCGTTGACAACTTTTCTGTGAGGAGCAAACATTAAAGTTAAAGTCTTGATTATGGCACTTGATTTTATGGTTTACATGTAATTGTTCACTGTGCAGTATGCAGATTAATAAAATAATCAGCCAAAAAACAGGTCTCAGTAAACCCACATGACATACAGCTGATATGGGGTTTTGGTGAAGGCTGTATAAGTGTACATATTGTGCATAACGTGTGATATAAATGTACATATGTTCCAGTAAACAAGGAAATTGTTCTGTTCTTGTATAACTTCATTGTTTGAGCCTATAATGTTTAAATAGCTGAGCTTTTTCACAGTTATAAGGGCAATACTTAACTTACACTTCTAATCCAAAGCATCTCGACCTTCAACACAAAACAAGATAACGTTAGTCTGTTGTTAAGAAAGCTATGAACCTAGATAAAACAGTATATCCATCGGTTTTTGTTTTCAACTCGTCAATTAACTTTAACTTAATCTTTCAATCAATAGCCGTGTCTAAATAAAACACGGTCGTTAAATTATTGCACTCACCATTTTCGCGCTTCATCCTCCCTCTGCTGGGAGCGCGGGTGCGGGCGTGGGCGCGGGCGGCCGCGGTGTTCGCCGACAGCCAGAGGTTCAAACTAAGTTTACACACCCAACAACAGCTCCTCGTGTGAAAAAGAAACAAACGACGAAATAACGCGCGTCAAACTCGCCGATCAGGGGTTCATGCACGGTGATCCACCGCACGCGAGAGAACATAGCTAGCCGGAGAAAACAGTTCCGTCGTTTAAACTTTAACAAACGATTTTCACTGCTCACAAACAGTCTCTCAGGGGGGGAAACGATAAAAAGGCAAATGTTTGGAAAAAAAATATGTCTGTAGAACTTGCCAAAACAAATGTTCCAACTTCTCATCAACAGCTCCTTGAATTCACACACACCACGACAAAATGGCCTCATTACCTGCCGTAAACCAATGTGTAAGAGGCGTGGTCAGGAGAAAAACTTAATAATTTAAGTGCATTTAACTTAAATTTATTAACACATTCTAATTACATCCACAATTTAGTAGAATATACTTATATTTTATAAGTAATGCAATCAAACTTAAATATTTTAAGTATATTGTAATTACATAGTTTAAGTAAATATAAAATCCGGGCTAAGAGTGTAGTAGCCAGCACAAATGTCAAACGGGATTTATCATGTACACTATATAATGTTACATAAAGCACCATCACTTTGAAGGAATTATATTTGAAAGACTTCTGAGATATTACTATAAATTACAGCAACACCTCCCCCTTTGCCTTTCAGACAAGGTTTGTGTTTATAACAGTAATCTTGAAGTAATGTAATCGTCTGGTTCAAGCCAAGTTTCTGTCAAACACAGCACATCTAGTTTATAATCTGTGATCATATACTTTACATTAAGTACATTTGAAGAAAGGGATCTAATATTCAGCAACCCAAGATTTATCATTTGTTCATCTGTATTATATCTGTCTTTTAATTTGTTGAGCGTAAATTAAAATTTTACCCTTAAATGAGTTTTTTGTATTTACTAAATCGGGGAACAGACACAGGCTCTATGTGATGATATCTAGGTGAAAGAGTCTCTATGTGTTGGGATTTATCTGACCTCTGTGACGTGAGACAGCTAGCAGATGGTCAGTTTAGCCAGTCTGTCTGCTTCCTGACCTGGGCCCCAGTTTTTCACATTTGAGTTGTGTGCCATATTACTAGAGAGAAGAGTGGCACCATCCCAGGAGGGATGGATACCATTTCTTTTCAACAGGTCAGGTCTGCCCCAAAGACTTTCCAACTGTCTGTGAACCCAGTATTATTCTGCAGACACCACTTAGACAGCCATTAAGTGAGGACATTCCGGCGAGGACACTCCGGCGAACAGGAAGAGGGCCAGAGCATATTACAGTGTCTGACATCTTATTTGTATGTTGGGTGTAAACAATGAAGACAATTGAACAGCAGATATAAAATAACAGCTATGTATTTTCAAAAACAAATCATACTGAACTAGTCCAAGATGTCCACCCGTGTATATACAATCCAAAGTCTTTATAATCCAAAGTGCAAGTGCCGGTCCTGGGAGTAAGTGTCTACAAAGAGTACTTCACAATCCAGGCAAGGGATGATTATTGACCTGCTTTCTGAGGTGTCAGGCCTTGCTTTTCGGCCATACTGCTCATTTTATACTTAGCATGTCAGAGTCTACTAGTAGAGTATCATATACACTGTGTCAGAATAATGATTTATTACCCTGATTTATGGCCCTAATTTATGACCCAGATTTTCTGTGTGTTGTCACTCAAGCTGGCTGGACAGTGGATGTCAAATATGTTTTATGAGGGCTGTGAGCCTTGATTGGCAGGTCAGTGGTTGTCAATGGTTGTTTTTTAAGGGTTGAATTTGTGGCTGTTGTCCCCTCAAGAGTGTCAATGAGATATAGAGTGAGTTGGATTTATAGTTAGATATATGGGTAAATTTATGGAGGTTGTATCTCAGCCCAGATTTGGCATTTTTATGACATTTTGGTGAATCCTGGGTAACTGGCTCCTTTCAGTCTGTTGGGAACTGATGGTGACCATGTTTTTCCTTTGATTGTGGGGGTGAAAGTCACCCAAGCAAATTTCACACCTCAGTGTTAACCCAGTGTGTGTGTGTGCGTGTTGGCACCATAGGATGATGAGTAATACCAAAACTATAGATTAATGTTAGTTCCTAAGACAAAGAATCAGAAATATTCATCAAGCCAAAGAGTCCTCATTAACCACACACCCCAGAATAGGTGTTGTTTGGGAGATGTTCTTTCTGGAGCATCTGTATCTGTGTTTCCAAACTCACCGATATGATCTATGTTAAAAAGACAAAAGAATGAAAAACATTTATTTAACTCACAGTGAAGGTGATTCTGAGTCAATCCTCTGTGTTTGTGTTAATGGTTTTACGACATTGCTTAGATGTCTTCATCAAAACCTTTCTGGTGATTCACTGGGCTCTCACACAAAAATATCTGATTTAGTGCTGATTTAGTCTACATAACATTATTCAATTCAATTCACATTTATTTGTATAGTGCTTTTCACAATATGCATTGTTTCAAAGCAGCTTTACAGGGAGTGCATGTCAACGTTTCAATAATCTGGTATCAGAGTGTGCAAGTTGTGCAATTTCAGAAATGTATATACAAATCACCCAGTTAGCTAACAATTTATTAATTTAAACAATGTATTAAATTATGGAAGAAACAATGTGCTTACTGAAGTTATGAAAATATGTTAACGAATGATTAGGATATATAGAAAAATTTAGCACTGGTGCATGCTGATCCAGAGTTTGGGGTCCTTGCAGGGGGTTGGGGTCATATCTCCACAGGAGTTGAGGCATCTGAAGTCTTCTTCAGATCTGAATGTGTCTTTACTTTTGATACATTTGAAAAGTTTTAGTTTTAATAGTTAGTGTGTGTGTGTGTGTGTGTGTGTGTGTGTGTGTGTGTGTGTGTGTGTGTGTGTGTGTGTGTGTGTGTGTGTGTGTGTGTGTGTGTGTGTGTGTGTGTGTGTGTGTGTGTGTGCGTCTGTGCGTCTGTGTGTATGTGTGTTGCAAAAGAACAAATACATACAAATACAGTAAAATAAGACACACAATTTTAAACGTTTAAATATTTACACATTTGTTTGCCACAAAAGCAAGACATGTTGTCTATTTTCTTTAAACGTTTTACTTTACTTTTATTTTTTAATTTCTTTTAAAACAGTCTGATGACCAGCATTTTTATAACTAATGTAGCTGAGTGGTTTTCTCACACGAGCAAAAACTAATCTAGGTGTTATCTTTGTGAGGGCAGAACACAAAAGTTTGTGTTGAGTGATCAAGATTCATACTAAAAGAAAACTGTGAGTATGCTTAAACATGTAATTATACAATATTCTCAATTATACAACATTTTCAATAGGAATATTATGTTTTCATGTTGTCAAGTTTAGCTTGTTTGTTTTTTACTATCAATTTTTTAACTTCAACATACAGCACAAGATTAAAGAGATGAGTGTAGAATGTTTCAACTATTACCATCGTCTTTGACCCCAAATAAACAGGTGTTTTTCTCTATATGTGTGTGTGTGTGTGTGTGTGTGTGTGTGTGTGTGTGTGTGTGTGTGTACGTGCATGCATATGTGCGTGTGTGTTGCAAAAGAACAAAAACACATTTACTTCAAATTTCTGAGTTAAATAAGTGATTTTAATCATTTAAACATTTATACATCTGTTTGCCATAGAAAGCAAGGCATGTTTAAACAAAACTTTTACTTTATTTATTCTTTAATTTCTTTTAAAACAGTCTGATGACCAGCATTTTTTATTACTAATGTAGCCAAGTGGTTTCCTCACACGAGTAAAAACTCTTTGAATTTGTTTGTGACAAATACATAATTCCCACTTAGAAAACTTTTTTAAATGTATGGATGAACCTTTTTTCTTTTGACAAAACTACATTTAAAATTATTTACTTGAGGTGTTTAACAACCACAAGGGAATCATGTTGATCATTAAGTTTTAAGCATATAGTACAAACTTGCAAGGCTCAAGAAAACTCTTCTAGGTGTGATCTTTTTGAGGTCGAAACACAAAACTTTTTGTTGGGTGATCCAGACAAAGCTTTATACTTAAAGAAAATACTATGGAAGTCATTTTCAAACTGAAAGTATGCTTCAACATGTTAATATATAACTCAATTATACAACATTTTCAATAGGGATATTATGGTTTCATGTTGCTTTTAAAGTTTAGTTTGTTTGTTTGTTTTTTACTAACACTTTTTAACTTCAACTTCCAGCACAAAATAAAGAAAGTAGCTTAGTATGTTTCAGCTATTTCCATTTTCTTTGACCCTCAAATAAACAGGTAACGGAATGTTCAATGAAAGTGACAATATACAGTTAGATATTTTTCTGTGTGTGTAAATAGTTGTGCTAAAATCTATGTGTGTATTTTTACACATGGACATATTTTATCAGGGCTATGTCACACCGCTGTGATGCAAAGTTCCACACTTCTGCAAAAGCTATAGATAATTTTCAAACATAATCTTTATATAGAATTAAATGTATCCAAAACACCAAAAAAGAGGAAATCACTAAGAAAAGAGGGTACAGCACACATTGAAAAGTATAGTTATAATAAAAATACAGAAACACATTCGTGAGCAGTTGTGAAAATTTGTAAATGTAGTTTTGCAAATTTTTATTACTCTCCTAGTTTTAGTCATCTTGTTCAGATAGCAGATGACACTGTTCACATTATGTTTGTTAGACTGTGTTTTGTTTTTTGCTGTCACATTCAGAATAGGAATAAAAATGAAGAATTTAAGTGATAATCTTTCTGATTGAGAGTGTTTGATTAAATTGATGTTTCTTTTAGTGCAACTTTCCAGCTATCTATGATATGGGATCACATGAAGCATTAACACGAAAAGTAAGTCTTGCTGTTTCACACTTAAGTACACTATCACTTACACTAAGCAACGCCCTGAAAGCTGCACATTCATTAAAGTTTGAGGTTGTTCAACAGCTTTTCACACTCTGGTAAAACTCAAAGATAAAATAAAAAAATATATGCACAAATCACCATGTAAATTCAAGTGTCAAATCACTAAGAAAAGGGTACAACATACAAGAGAAGCACCATTTATAATAAATACAGAAAACACAAAAAGCCACTCGTGAGCAATTTCTAAGGTTGTTACAAGTTTGTAAATCTGGTTTTGTAAATGACGTTTTTATTATTCCACTAAATTTAGTCATCTTGTTCAGATAGCAGATGACACTATTCGCATTGTATTGGTTGGGATGTGTTTTTGTTTTAGGTGAAGACAAACCAGTGTAAGTGCTTTTCCTCACATGGGAAAGCATGTGTGATGAAACTTTTTAAATGTATGACTGAACTTTCTTATTTGACAAACCAGCATTTCAAATTATTTTCCTAAGTTGTTTAATGTCTGCAGAATAATTTCTTTCAACATCCCGCTTGAGGTGAAAGATTATAGTATGTTTTCAACTATTATCACCATCTTCTCTGTCTCAAATAAAGCTACTGTATGCGCTAAAAATCTTTGTACATTTTTGCTCTTCTGTCAGGTTTGTTAGAGGGACTATGCTGCAAACACATTAAGAGCCATAAAGTTACATGTCCTTGTAAAGGCTATATATAAAATCAAACAATCTTTATACAGGTATTATATTTGCATAAAAGTACATTCAAGAGACTAATTTACTATGAACTTGTGTAAGGCATATAGGAAAAAAACAATTAGCTATAAAGAATACAGAAATCCTCTCTCCTGGTCTATTGTGAAAGTTTATGTTGTTTTGTAAATGACATTTTTCCACTAGTCGATGATGTTGTTTACATTTTGTTTCTTTGTTTTTGTATGTTTGTACAGTTTGTAAAGACTACTCTCAGAATGTGGTCAAACATGTTCACAGGAGTTAATGAAAACATTATCGAATACATCATAAAGAGAATTAAATGGCTTCTTCTAGTTCTTCGACATGACACTGCTTAAGACTAAACCAATGATATTTCTTTTAGGTCATCTTTCTGGTCTGTCTGCAATGTGGGGTCACAAGACACAACGCCCCAACATGAAAAGTGAGTCTTGCTGTTTTTCTCTTATACAGTTATTACACTTCAAACTTTTCTAACTATTACACTTAAAGCTGTCAGTTTCATGGCACAGTCATAGATACACAGTTCTTTTGTGTTTGTCTTTAAGTAAATTAATTACACTTGATAAGTAGTAGTTTTAAGTGAAGGGTGGGATAATTCAAGCCCCTTTTTATTCTGTCAACACCAATAATTTGACACCAGTGTTTTTTGGTGTCTGTCCTTTAGATCTGATCCAGAAAACAGACATTGTGTTTTTTGTCTATACCATTTGTTATTCTTTTTATGAAAACGTGATAAGCAGTTTTTGTCCTCAGCACCAAAATACTAAAATGTTCTAACATATCGTAAATGTTAATAGTTATAACTAGTGAATATGCAAGTGAACTGTTTTTACTGAGATAATTTACAGTTATATGTGAAACAAACTCAGTCTCAGTCAGTTGGATTCTTGTTTCTATTGAACATTGTTATTGTACCGCATGTTTAACAATGCTGGTGTTCTCGGCCTCATCCAACTTCACACAAGTCACAAGGTTTTTCCCAGCAGTCAACTGACTCTGAAACCAGCTCAAATATTAGGATGTAACAGTTTGGAGACATTTGTGTTTATTATGCTTCTTCGATTTGTTTGCACTTTTCCTGAAACACACAGCTTTCGAAATTGTTTACCAATTTTTAATATCAACATTTTCAGCGTATTGCTGTGTGCTTGTATTGTTTGTTTGTGTGTGTGTGTGTGTTTGTGTGTGTGTCTGCTTTCCTTACACTCCTTAACAACTTTGAAAAACAATTTTTTTCCTTGAATCTGGTGTAATGTTAGTGAACTCTAGGTGTTCTTAGCTTGTTTGTCCATGTACGTTCCCCATGAATTTGCATGACTTAATAAAATAATGGTTTAAATCTTCGTATTCGTCATCCGAGTTTTTAAATAGCGCTGAAATAGATTTTTTTGTAGATAGATCTAATGTCCCTGACTTCTAAGAATCTATATGTTATAGAAATAATAATGGTTTATTCAGATTGCAGAATACTGTTTAAAAGTGTTTGTATATTTTGAAAAACACTAAAATTACCAATATGTAGTGTTATATTCAATATGTACGGTGCATTTTAATTTTTCTCAAAACAATTTAATATGACAATGTTACTAAAAGTCTTAAACTGAACATCTTACCATTATCTTCAGTATAGATGTTAACTTAAAGTTGCCATAGAATGAAATTCCATCCTATCTACATGTTATGGATCTTATTGTGAACAATTTTGTTTGTTTTGTTTTGATCATTTTATTTCGTTTTTTGCCTCATATAGAACCAGGATTGCAAGTTTTGTCATACTGTTTTTAATGAACTCAGACATGGTCGTAAATAACAACAAGTGATTCAAACTTTTATTTCAACAATGTTGAATATACATTGAAGTTTGAAGAATGACATTACATACACAAGTAAAACAGTAATCATGAAATTACAAGTGGTCTAAACATATAAGAAAATCTCGGCAGGCTATCATGTTTCGGTCTAGGGTGTAATTGACCAGGGTTTCAACAATTTTGCCGATGATAGTATCAACAGCATTGTTTGAACACAGTGAGACACAAACATCTGTAACAATTGTACACATACAGAGAATCACAGTAACTCCTAACTCTTCAGTACATCCAGACATCACATCCAGAACTTTTCTTATTATTACACAGATTGGCTCTTTGGTGTAAACACACATGCTCAAGACATCAGAATACCATGAAATTTGTCAGGGCTCTTACGACATCCATTAACTTTTTGAGATTTGTTACACGTTTGGTACCCCCCTCACAGTCCTTATTCGAATCAAATGCAGCATTGATGATCTGGTGCATCAAGCTAACCATCTGTCCTCTGAAATAATCTTTAAACATACAGTCCAAGATCCCTTTTAGAGGGCACTCATTGCCCGTGGCGCACTGGCACGTGGGTGTCGATGCGCAGCCTCATCAGAACTCAAAGGTGGGTCGTTCTCCATCAGCTTTTGCGTAGACATTTCAGAAATCTGCTGCGTTGAAGATGGATTTTTCAGAACTCAACTTGGTGGATGGTATAAACTTTGTCCCCTATTCGATGCTGAAAGATTCTAATAGTTCCTGGAATCTCCTGTGAGTCAGTCCTTAAATGTAGGTCTTCCGCATTCACGGTTTGAAATTTAGGTTTTTGGGTCTGATCCCCCAAAGTGTGAGTCGAAGAAGCGTCAGGCTCAGACAGACAGGAATGTTGAAATTGATTTTGGCGGTCCATCTGACAATCAGACAATGTTCCCTCAAATTTTGCTCAAAGAGATGTTTGCAGTAGCACAGCAGTCCACGTTGGTACAGTTGTCTATAGGTTGCAGCACCAGCTCCCTCACACAGATCGGTTAGGAAACCCAGTTTTTTTGCGATAACTGAGCTCTCTGTAGAACTTATCAGGACAGCCGATTGGGGACCGCCCTTGCCCCCTGTTGTGCAGGGTGTATGGGGGTTTGTAATCAGGAAGTCATAAATAATGATATAAAATTTACGACACAATGTGCAACAGAAATAGCAAAATGTAAAAGTCCTGCATACATCACCAGAGAGAAGTTTACTCACTCATTCAATCTACTTATGATATTTTGATTAAAAAACAAAATAAAATGATCAAAACAAAACAAACAAAATTGTTCACAATAAGATCCATAACATGTAGATAGGATGGAATTTCATTCTATGGCAACTTTAAGTTAACATCTATACTGAAGATAATGGTAAGATGTTCAGTTTAAGACTTTTAGTAACATTGTCATATTAAATTGTTTTGAGAAAAATTAAAATGCACCGTACATATTGAATATAACACTACATATTGGTAATTTTAGTTTTTTTCAAAATATACAAACACTTTTAAACAGTATTCTGCAATCTGAATAAACCATTATTATTTCTATAACATAGAGATTCTTAGAAGTCAGGGACATTAGATCCGATCACAGTTTTATTAAACAAAAACAAACATATAGCAATGAACACAGAGATTGGGACATCTATATGAAACTGATCCGTTTCAACAGAACTTCTTGTCGGTGTTACAGACATCACAGATGTTTCAAGAGTTTTTGGAGTAGCCGTTGTAATGCTAGAGCTGTAGAATGTCTCTGTGTTTTAGTTACTTTATCTTAAACCTTATTTAAATGGCAAATTCAGGAGATAGGGCCTGTAGGTGTGAAACATCCAATACTTAGGTGTTTTACAAGATAACATATTTCAGAGTTCCTTGTGCTATACTCAGTATCCACATACCGCCTCAAAAAAATCTATTTCAGCGCTCGGATGACGAATACGAAGATTTAAACCATTATTTTATTAAGTCATGCAAATTCATGGGGAACGTACGTGGACAAACAAGCTAAGAACACCTAGAGTTCACTAACATTACACCAGATTCAAGGAAAAAAATTGTTTTTCAAAGTTGTTAAGGAGTGTAAGGAAAGCAGACACACACACAAACACACACACACACACAAACAAACAATACAAGCACACAGCAATACGCTGAAAATGTTGATATTAAAAATTGGTAAACAATTTCGAAAGCTGTGTGTTTCAGGAAAAGTGCAAACAAATCGAAGAAGCATAATAAACACAAATGTCTCCAAACTGTTACATCCTAATATTTGAGTTGGTTTCAGAGTCAGTTGACTGCTGGGAAAAACCTTGTGACTTGTGTGAAGTTGGATGAGGCCGAGAACACCAGCATTGTTAAACATGCGGTACAATAACAGTGTTCAATAGAAACAAGAATCCAACTGACTGAGACTGAGTTTGTTTCACATATAACTGTAAATTATCTCAGTAAAAACAGTTCACTTGCATATTCACTAGTTATAACTATTAACATTTACGATATGTTAGAACATTTTAGTATTTTGGTGCTGAGGACAAAAACTGCTTATCACGTTTTCATAAAAAGAATAACAAATGGTATAGACAAAAAACACAATGTCTGTTTTCTGGATCAGATCTAAAGGACAGACACCAAAAAACACTGGTGTCAAATTATTGGTGTTGACAGAATAAAAAGGGGCTTGAATTATCCCACCCTTCACTTAAAACTACTACTTATCAAGTGTAATTAATTTACTTAAAGACAAACACAAAAGAACTGTGTATCTATGACTGTGCCATGAAACGGACAGCTTTAAGTGTAATAGTTAGAAAAGTTTGAAGTGTAATAACTGTATAAGAGAAAAACAGCAAGACTCACTTTTCATGTTGGGGCGTTGTGTCTTGTGACCCCACATTGCAGACAGACCAGAAAGATGACCTAAAAGAAATATCATTGGTTTAGTCTTAAGCAGTGTCATGTCGAAGAACTAGAAGAAGCCATTTAATTCTCTTTATGATGTATTCGATAATGTTTTCATTAACTCCTGTGAACATGTTTGACCACATTCTGAGAGTAGTCTTTACAAACTGTACAAACATACAAAAACAAAGAAACAAAATGTAAACAACATCATCGACTAGTGGAAAAATGTCATTTACAAAACAACATAAACTTTCACAATAGACCAGGAGAGAGGATTTCTGTATTCTTTATAGCTAATTGTTTTTTTCCTATATGCCTTACACAAGTTCATAGTAAATTAGTCTCTTGAATGTACTTTTATGCAAATATAATACCTGTATAAAGATTGTTTGATTTTATATATAGCCTTTACAAGGACATGTAACTTTATGGCTCTTAATGTGTTTGCAGCATAGTCCCTCTAACAAACCTGACAGAAGAGCAAAAATGTACAAAGATTTTTAGCGCATACAGTAGCTTTATTTGAGACAGAGAAGATGGTGATAATAGTTGAAAACATACTATAATCTTTCACCTCAAGCGGGATGTTGAAAGAAATTATTCTGCAGACATTAAACAACTTAGGAAAATAATTTGAAATGCTGGTTTGTCAAATAAGAAAGTTCAGTCATACATTTAAAAAGTTTCATCACACATGCTTTCCCATGTGAGGAAAAGCACTTACACTGGTTTGTCTTCACCTAAAACAAAAACACATCCCAACCAATACAATGCGAATAGTGTCATCTGCTATCTGAACAAGATGACTAAATTTAGTGGAATAATAAAAACGTCATTTACAAAACCAGATTTACAAACTTGTAACAACCTTAGAAATTGCTCACGAGTGGCTTTTTGTGTTTTCTGTATTTATTATAAATGGTGCTTCTCTTGTATGTTGTACCCTTTTCTTAGTGATTTGACACTTGAATTTACATGGTGATTTGTGCATATATTTTTTTATTTTATCTTTGAGTTTTACCAGAGTGTGAAAAGCTGTTGAACAACCTCAAACTTTAATGAATGTGCAGCTTTCAGGGCGTTGCTTAGTGTAAGTGATAGTGTACTTAAGTGTGAAACAGCAAGACTTACTTTTCGTGTTAATGCTTCATGTGATCCCATATCATAGATAGCTGGAAAGTTGCACTAAAAGAAACATCAATTTAATCAAACACTCTCAATCAGAAAGATTATCACTTAAATTCTTCATTTTTATTCCTATTCTGAATGTGACAGCAAAAAACAAAACACAGTCTAACAAACATAATGTGAACAGTGTCATCTGCTATCTGAACAAGATGACTAAAACTAGGAGAGTAATAAAAATTTGCAAAACTACATTTACAAATTTTCACAACTGCTCACGAATGTGTTTCTGTATTTTTATTATAACTATACTTTTCAATGTGTGCTGTACCCTCTTTTCTTAGTGATTTCCTCTTTTTTGGTGTTTTGGATACATTTAATTCTATATAAAGATTATGTTTGAAAATTATCTATAGCTTTTGCAGAAGTGTGGAACTTTGCATCACAGCGGTGTGACATAGCCCTGATAAAATATGTCCATGTGTAAAAATACACACATAGATTTTAGCACAACTATTTACACACACAGAAAAATATCTAACTGTATATTGTCACTTTCATTGAACATTCCGTTACCTGTTTATTTGAGGGTCAAAGAAAATGGAAATAGCTGAAACATACTAAGCTACTTTCTTTATTTTGTGCTGGAAGTTGAAGTTAAAAAGTGTTAGTAAAAAACAAACAAACAAACTAAACTTTAAAAGCAACATGAAACCATAATATCCCTATTGAAAATGTTGTATAATTGAGTTATATATTAACATGTTGAAGCATACTTTCAGTTTGAAAATGACTTCCATAGTATTTTCTTTAAGTATAAAGCTTTGTCTGGATCACCCAACAAAAAGTTTTGTGTTTCGACCTCAAAAAGATCACACCTAGAAGAGTTTTCTTGAGCCTTGCAAGTTTGTACTATATGCTTAAAACTTAATGATCAACATGATTCCCTTGTGGTTGTTAAACACCTCAAGTAAATAATTTTAAATGTAGTTTTGTCAAAAGAAAAAAGGTTCATCCATACATTTAAAAAAGTTTTCTAAGTGGGAATTATGTATTTGTCACAAACAAATTCAAAGAGTTTTTACTCGTGTGAGGAAACCACTTGGCTACATTAGTAATAAAAAATGCTGGTCATCAGACTGTTTTAAAAGAAATTAAAGAATAAATAAAGTAAAAGTTTTGTTTAAACATGCCTTGCTTTCTATGGCAAACAGATGTATAAATGTTTAAATGATTAAAATCACTTATTTAACTCAGAAATTTGAAGTAAATGTGTTTTTGTTCTTTTGCAACACACACGCACATATGCATGCACGTACACACACACACACACACACACACACACACACACACACACACACACATATAGAGAAAAACACCTGTTTATTTGGGGTCAAAGACGATGGTAATAGTTGAAACATTCTACACTCATCTCTTTAATCTTGTGCTGTATGTTGAAGTTAAAAAATTGATAGTAAAAAACAAACAAGCTAAACTTGACAACATGAAAACATAATATTCCTATTGAAAATGTTGTATAATTGAGAATATTGTATAATTACATGTTTAAGCATACTCACAGTTTTCTTTTAGTATGAATCTTGATCACTCAACACAAACTTTTGTGTTCTGCCCTCACAAAGATAACACCTAGATTAGTTTTTGCTCGTGTGAGGAAACCACTCAGCTACATTAGTTATAAAAATGCTGGTCATCAGACTGTTTTAAAAGAAATTAAAAAATAAAAGTAAAGTAAAACGTTTAAAGAAAATAGACAACATGTCTTGCTTTTGTGGCAAACAAATGTGTAAATATTTAAACGTTTAAAATTGTGTGTCTTATTTTACTGTATTTGTATGTATTTGTTCTTTTGCAACACACATACACACAGACGCACACACACACACACACACACACACACACACACACACACACACACACACACACACACACACACACACACACACACACACACACACACACACACACTAACTATTAAAACTAAAACTTTTCAAATGTATCAAAAGTAAAGACACATTCAGATCTGAAGAAGACTTCAGATGCCTCAACTCCTGTGGAGATATGACCCCAACCCCCTGCAAGGACCCCAAACTCTGGATCAGCATGCACCAGTGCTAAATTTTTCTATATATCCTAATCATTCGTTAACATATTTTCATAACTTCAGTAAGCACATTGTTTCTTCCATAATTTAATACATTGTTTAAATTAATAAATTGTTAGCTAACTGGGTGATTTGTATATACATTTCTGAAATTGCACAACTTGCACACTCTGATACCAGATTATTGAAACGTTGACATGCACTCCCTGTAAAGCTGCTTTGAAACAATGCATATTGTGAAAAGCACTATACAAATAAATGTGAATTGAATTGAATAATGTTATGTAGACTAAATCAGCACTAAATCAGATATTTTTGTGTGAGAGCCCAGTGAATCACCAGAAAGGTTTTGATGAAGACATCTAAGCAATGTCGTAAAACCATTAACACAAACACAGAGGATTGACTCAGAATCACCTTCACTGTGAGTTAAATAAATGTTTTTCATTCTTTTGTCTTTTTAACATAGATCATATCGGTGAGTTTGGAAACACAGATACAGATGCTCCAAAAAGAACATCTCCCAAACAACACCTATTCTGGGGTGTGTGGTTAATGAGGACTCTTTGGCTTGATGAATATTTCTGATTCTTTGTCTTAGGAACTAACATTAATCTATAGTTTTGGTATTACTCATCATCCTATGGTGCCAACACACACACACACACACACACACACACACACACACACACACACACACACACACACACACACACACACACACACACACACACACACACACACACACACACACACACACACACACACACACACACACACACACACACACACACACACACAGTTGTTCTAAAAAGAACATGCCCAGACATCTAATTTTAAATAAATATAGCCAGTGTGTAGTAGGGGTAATACATCCTTAATGTCTTGACTCAGATTTTCTGACTCAATTAACATATACCCCATTGACCCCAAACAGCACTGATTTTAACACTGAGGTGTGAAATTTGCTTGGGTGACTTCCACCCCACAATCAAAGGAAAAACATGGTCACCATCAGTTCCCAACAGACTGAAAGGAGCCAGTTACCCAGGATTCACCAAAATGTCATAAAAATGCCAAATCTGGGCTGAGATACAACCTCCATAAATTTACCCATATATCTAACTATAAATCCAACTCACTCTATATCTCATTGACACTCTTGAGGGGACAACAGCCACAAATTCAACCCTTAAAAAACAACCATTGACAACCACTGACCTGCCAATCAAGGCTCACAGCCCTCATAAAACATATTTGACATCCACTGTCCAGCCAGCTTGAGTGACAACACACAGAAAATCTGGGTCATAAATTAAGGCCATAAATCAGGGTAATAAATCATTATTCTGACACAGTGTATATGATACTCTACTTCTACTTCCTACTTCCTGACATGTGCTTGCTACATTACAGGTACAGTCCCATTCACAAAAGACAAACACACCATGTTAAGAGGAGGTAAAATGGACAAGGAAACATGTACAACCATTTAAAACTCTGATACCCAAATGTACTGTTACATACAGATAGGTAAAACATGTCCTTTATGTGGCAGTGTCACAATGCAGTAAAGTAAAACAGTATGAGCACTTCTGATTCTCAGCTATAAAAAGTTGTAATTGCGTATTCGGTAACACTTTCTATGAAGACCATGCTTATAATGAATTATAGCACCATTTATACTTATTTATAAGTATTACTATTTTCTAAACATATTTATAAACACTCATCAAACCCTATAACGCATTATGAGAACAGTTAATGTTACATTTATATTATTATTAGAATTACTTATAAGCCATGCATTTTCTTTTTGAATGCACATGCTCATAATCCATTACATAGTGATTTATACGTATTAATTAGTCGTATGGTTCTATGAATGTATTTTATAAAGATGCAACCTGCATTGCTATAATGTTATTATATTACAGTTACAATGACTTTTTAGTAATTCAGATTTATTTCTGTAAAATAATTGAATATATTGTAATTAATACCCGTGTTGTGTTCTTATAAATACTTTTATGAGTGATAATACAGTTACTGATCTCTAGAAATGCATAATTGAAGGCTTTAAGTAAAGTGAAAACCCTTAGGATGCTATTTTCCTAAATCAAATGTTAAGAAATCATGAATTACACATTTTAAGTTGTTTACTTTCAAGTGTAACTAATGAACAATAATTCCTGTAATTAAATAATGGGGGAAAAAAAACAAAAAATCAATTCAATCAGCTGAAAATAAATCTTTTTTAATGTTACATACTAGCAAAACACTGCAACAATATATATATTTTTAAAGTATAATTCCAAACTGCTATAAGAAATACCATGCATATGGATGAGGAGATATAGATTTTAACAAATTAAAATGACCATTCATGACCTCTAATGCAAACATTAGCCATTAAAGACATAATTGATAACTAATTGGTACAGCAAACAAATGTCTCTGGAACTATTTTATATATGATCATTTATAAATCGGTGTATGAGCATCCACATTTAAAAGTAAATGCATGGCTTATAAGTAATTATGAAAATAATATAAATGTAACCTATAACTGTTCTTATAATGCAGTATAGGTCTTAATGAGTCTTTATAAATATATGGTAACACTTTATTTTAAGGGTCCAGAATAATGCATTAGTTAAGCATTACTTAAGAATGAACACACTAGTAATTAATGATTAACTTTACATTGTAAGGGTCAGAATTATGCATTAGTTAAGCATAAATAAACTAGTAATTAATGATTTACTTGTTCACAACTATGCATTAGTTAAGAATGGACACAATAGTATATAATGATTAATTTAACATATAGTAAGGCATATTAGCAATTACTTACAATTTATTAAATATTTGAAAGACATTTACGCTATAAATAAACAAATATAACCTAGTAATTAATGATTAACTGAATGTACAGTAAATGCCTTTTAGTCATTATCTACAACTTAATAAACCATATATTATTTTTGTGTAGTGATGTAATTATATTTCTGTGCCATTCTATTAAGTTAACTGAACAATAAACTAATAACTATGCTTAATTACTGATGGTTTTGCAGTTATAAATTGCTAAAATAGTGTAATAAAGACAATTTGACCCCCAAAGTGAAATGTATATCCACATTAATTATGGCACTTATTGAATGATATTCAACTTTATTGAGCAGAATAAGCCAACAATTAAGGCAAAACTACCATTAATACAGTACTAATAAAGGCAATTTGACCCCCTATTCTAAAGTGAAAGCTAAATCCTCATTAATTATGGCACTTATTGAGTGATAGTCAACTTTATTGAGGAGAATAAGCCAATAATTAAGGAAAAACTTTAAAGATAATTTGATCCCTTTATAGGTTCTTATTTACACTATTTGTTTTTAATTATTCTGCAGCGTGATCGCACGAGAATGTATTTTTACACAAAGTGTGGTTCTACAACACATATTTAATTACGTTTTCATACACTGAAACTACAATATTGACAGCACTAAAAATTATTACATGTAAAAACAGTTTGCTGTTAGTGACTTTCACTGCAAATTACGTTAAACAAAACTACTTTAAAACCTTAAAATGAATAACATTTCTGTAATCATCTAACCATTATTTATCATGTAATACTTATTTTGTTCTCCGTGGGACACAAAAGCCATTTTCTCAGACACAGGACTAGAAAATACACCAAAACGCAACATAAAATCACAAAAGACGTCAATTTAACCTGATTTAATCCACATCTTTATAATCCATACGACTGCGAGGAACAGATCCAAATTGAATTCTTCATCCGTCGATCTTCTTCATTTCCGTCCTCAACAACCGTAAACAAATCCAGCGATCGTTATGAATTCAAAAATTGCCGCCGTCAAAAAGCTTGACACGGCACGTTTTACGGCAGTGATGTCAATGCTCATTGGCTCTCGCTTGCTTCGTCACAGATTGCAACATGCCGTGAAGTGAAGTGAAGTGAAGTGGAATACCAAAAAAAAAAAAAAAAAGAAGTGGAATACCATTTTCGTGGATTAATAACTTAAATTCTGCTCTGTACCTGATATAAAATGATTATATATCACCAGAGAGGACTGCGACTGCAACACATCACCATTCGGACTACTATTGGTATCGCTTTTGACATTTTCCTAATAAAGAAATTATTGTGATTAAGTTACACTTTTCTGTCTGTTTTCTACTTTTCTACTATTCTACATATTTTTAAGAAATGGTTATGTATAGGTTTAGAGGTTTAAGTGGATTAAGTGGCTCAAAACATTCTTTTAATAATACAGTGTTACTAAAATTCATTTTTCTAAATATTAATATCCATTACGTTCATTTTATATTCTCTATAAAATGGTTATGTTTGAGTTTAAGGATAAAACATTTATGTATAAAATGGTAAAAGGAAAATTATACAGATATCTTTGATATAAAAGTATTTCGTGGTAGCTAAAAGCATAATATTCTTACATTTAAATGTTGCCAATATGTCCATGTTGTATCTTTCACCCTTTATCCAAACATACAAAAAAATTATGTTATGTGTCTGTAAAAGTTATGTATTAATAATTGTTTTAGTAAGGACCGTGTATTTAGCTTTCACTTTAGAATAGGGGGTCAAATTGCCTTTATTAGTACTGTGTTAATGGTAGTTTTGCCTTAATTATTGGCTTATTCTGCTCAATAAAGTTGAATATCACTCAATAAGTGCCATAATTGATGAGGATTTAGCTTTCACTTTAGAATAGGGGGTCAAATTGCCTTTATTAGTACTGTATTAATGGTAGTTTTGCTTTAATTATTGGCTTATTCTGCTCAATAAAGTTGAATATCATTCAATAAGTGCCATAATTAATGTGGATATACATTTCACTTTGGGGGTCAAATTGTCTTTATTACACTATTTTAGCAATTTATAACTGCAAACCCATCAGTAATTAAGCATAGTTACTAGTTTATTGTTCAGTTAACTTAATAGAATGGCACAGAAATATAATTACATCACTACACAAAAATAATATATGGTTTATTAAGTTGTAGATAATGACTAAAAGGCATTTACTGTACATTCAGTTAATCATTAATTACTATTGTGTCCATTCTTAACTAATGCATAATTAGTAAACAAGTAAATCATTAATTACTAGTTTATTTATGCTTAACTAATGCATAATTCTGACCCTTACAATGTAAAGTTAATCATTAATTACTAGTGTGTTCATTCTTAACTAATGCTTAATTGTGAACAAGTTAATCATCAATTAATTCTTAACTAATGCATTATTCTGGACCCTTAAAATAAAGTGTTACCAAATATATTTATAGAACATTAATTCTTACTTATAAATGGTATATGTATAAATGGTGCTATAATTCATTATAAGCATGGTCTTCATAGAAAGTGTTACTGCGTATTCTGTCTTGATGTGTTCAGTTGGTCAGTAAGAGATACAATTTAAATGTTGATTAGAAAATTGATTAGGCAATTGAATGTCTTCCTTCCTATAATCTTATTTTCTCAGTTTTTGTGTTTGGTTTGTATGTGTATTCCAGGCTGATGGACTATGTGCTATAGACCTGTTGAGCTGCTCTGGCCTGCTCAATCATTTTGGCCGCAGTCATTCAGTGGAGAAACTTGAGATCAGTCCAGTTCTTCTGCAGAAAGGAAATACCAGGATTGCACTCTATGGCATTGGTGAGTTTATAATATTTACATTGTGGTGTAAGTTACATAAATAATGCAGATGGGGCCATAGAGAATGCACCTCAAAGGGAAAAGGATCCTGTGATGCAGGATGCAGTACCACGCAGGACCACATGGCATGCCTGGCACAGGAAAGACGTGATCAGTAGGGGAAGTCATGATTCATTTTTAGTCAAGTCAAGTAACCTTTATTTATATAGCACTTTTTTAACAATGCAGACTGTGTCAAAGCAGCTTTAAAGTGTTAACAGGAAATTATTTTGGCTGCACAGTAGCTCTAGAAGAAAATGGTGTCATTGTTCAGCTTAAGTAAATTCAGTGTTGATTCATTCCGCTGTAAAAATCATTAGTTACTATTTTAGTTCATTTATCTATACAGCAGCTCTGAGAAAACAGTGATGTCATCGTCCAGTTCAGTTCAGTTCGCATACAGTCCTGCTCACCATTATTGCCCCCCTTCATTTTTTTGCATAACTTTGCATAACTTCAAGAATAAATGAAAATGTATCAAAATTATATCATCAGGATTTTTAATTGGAGGTCCAAAGTAATTAAACAAAGAACATTGTTTTTCAACTTGCATGTAGTAATTTGAAAGAAGAAACAGGAAAAAACAGCATGGGCAGCAATAAAGGCACCCTTCCTTAATGTTTGGTTGCACACCCTTTTGCAGCAATGACAGCCTCCAAACGTTTCTTGTAGCCATCTATAAGCTTCTTGCATTTCTCTGCTGTTATTTTTTCCCAATCTTCCTTTGCCATTGTTTCAAGCTCTTAAACATTTACAGGGTTCTTTTCCCCAATGGCAGATTTCAGCTCACCCCAAAGATTTTCAGTGGGATTGAGATCAGGACTCATAGCTGGACATTTTAAAACAGTACATTTTTTTTTCTTTTTCAACCATTCCTGCATGCTTTTGGATGTGTACTTTGGGTCTTGCTGGGAGACCCATGATCTTCGACTCAAACCAAATTTTCTTACACTAGGTAGGACATTTCGCTATAAAATCTCTTGGTAATTCTCTGATTTCATGATTCCTGTGATATGGTCAAGGCCTCCAGTACCAGACACAGCAAAGCCGCCCCACAGCATTATTGATCCTCCACCATGCTGAACTGTTGGTAGGGTGTTCTTTTACTTATAAGCTTCATTGCGCCATCTGTAAACAAACTGTTGGTGTGTATTGCCAGAAAGCTTTATTTTTATATTTTTATATTTCATCTGTCCACAGAACATTTTCCCAGAAGAATTTTTGTTTGTCCAAGTACTTTTTGGCAAAGATCTGTCATTCCTTCTTATGTCTTTTCTTTAGCAATGGTGCCTGTCTTGGCCTTCGCCCATGAAGTCCTGCTTGGTTTAGAGTGCAGCGTATAGTACTTGCAGACCTGCCAACATGTACGCATTTTGCGTAGCTTGTACGCATTTTGACCTCAAAGTACGTTGGTACGATCTGTCACTCTATACTATGCAAAAAACCTGGTGTCTCCTCTGTGCACGCGACACGATGTGGTGTTTTTTTCCACCATTCGCACCAACCTTCGAAGAGTTCTCTCATCAATTTTCCTCTTTCCCCTACGTCCAGGGAGGTTCTTGACAGTTCCATGCTTGGCAAACATCTTAATAACATTGAGCCCTGTTGAAACAAGGATACCAAGGTTTTGGAGATAACCTTATGAAGGTCTTGTGTTTGCTAATAATAGCACTTCTGATGTCCTTAGACAGCTCCTTTGTCTTCACCATTAAGGAACAGAGAGTAACATGTGGCTTTTTAAAACACTGAAGTCATCATTTAGTGGCTAATTTATGTCACATGGGCACTGACAATTTATCACAGGTGATTCTCATTTGTGATCTACCACAGGTGAATCAAAATGTTCCCATACTGATTTATAGTAAAGGGTGCCAATGCCAGTGTCACAGCAAGCTTAAGTTTTTCTATTTTTTTTCTCCCATTGTTTTTTTTTTTTAATTACTCATTTATTTTTTTTAGTTGTTGTTTATAATTTGCTCTTTTGTATCAAACACAAGTTCTCTATAGAAAAAAGCTGTTTCACTTTATTTATTTTTTTTCTGGAGATATTCCACATTATGTACTTAAACTTCATGGGTGCCAATAATGGTGAGCAGGACTGTATAATGATGTCAATGCAGGCAGATAAAAAATTTAAAAGGCTAACTGCTGTAGTCCGTGTTACTGGTGTTATATATATTACATCCACTGTCGTTTTGCTTTTTTAGAGAAAAAAAAAAAACATTCAGTTCAGGTGAACAATGGATGCTACATTTATAATCTAAAAGCTGTGCTCCATAAAGCCTGAGCTACAATGCAGCAGTCAGATTTCACTTATCATGTGATGAGAGTAAGGAGAGATGATGGCAGAGGACTTGGTGGCAAAGCGAAAAGTAAAAGTAAGCACAACAGGTCCTGACAAATTGACTTATCTTTTCTTGTGATATGTGCGGTAGGTACTGCCACTCCCTATACACGTGTTATTGCGAATTTGAAAGTGAAAAGTGAGCACGCGCTTAAAGGAGATTTCAATACTATTGCATATTGATAGCAGATCCCTGATATACGCAAATTTTATACAGTAACCTGACCAGGGCTCTGAATCGGTTCAAGGAACGAGACGAACAAAATTTTGACTGGAACGTAGTTTTGTGTGCTGTTATATGTGAAGGATGATGTTTTACGTCGATAATGTGAGTAAAGTAAGCTCATGATAAATAATAGTTTAGCATTCGTCTCGAAAATGAAAACAGTTGGATTCGTGCCGAATGAGAAAGGTAGGCTACAGATTCACTTTACATTAATTTGTTTTGCATCTTTAGTTTTATTTCCAATAAATAAACCTGTTTCTCGCCTTGAATATAGCAATTGAAGCTGGAATGGCGTTAAAAAAGAAAATAGATTTTTTTTTTATTCGTTTTGGCTTGACGTTTATAAAGCCTGAATAGTCCAACTGTTAATTTTAGAGGTTTTGTTGTGGAGTACATAAGTGGATAGGTAAAATAATATAGGGCAGTTTTGTTCATAATTTGTGACCTGATCCAGCAAAATTAGTCACAGTGACCCAAATTTCAAAATTGAGATTCTGGTATCAATGAAAGATGAGACAATAAGCTTTAAAATGATATCCTAGTCAAAGTCATACCTTGAATGGTATACCCATTTGAATTATGGTCGTCTGCCGTCTTTTTCCAATTGAAAACCTGAGAAAATCACTTTTAAAGTTTTTTGCATGTTTTTTTGTTGATATATTTTGGTAGGTGAACTTAGGTTTATATTACATCGTGGGGTTAGAATTTTAAAATTAATTAAACTAAATTATATTTATAAGGTAAAACTTTTACATTTTTTGGCATTAACTAATGCCAATGCCTAATGCCAAAATGTTTTCTTTGTTCACCAAGTAATTTACTGGTCAGGCATTATTGTTAACTCGTAAGACTGTAAGGAGAATATGACAATTTGATGGATAATTTAAATATATTCTGTAATCACATTTAGATAAAGTATAAATTCACATCTGAGCGAGAAACGCTGCTTGGATAGGTATAATAATGATTTCTAATTGTTCATATGTTTTTATTCTTGTTAGAAGAGTTTATTTATTATTTTTTTTTTTATTATGAACACAAATTAATCATGACAAACCAAATAAATTTGAAATTAATTAATTATACCATTGATGAAAACAAGCTGATACCAAGGTATTTAAGCCTATAATTATAACATATTTTTTCATGAAAAATCATGATTGTATTTATTTATTTTTTTCGAAAGTAAGATTAATGTAAGCAGCTTCTTGCAATACTCTCCTAAATGCGTAATAAAACCTAAGTGCAAACATTACCGCTTTAATGACCATATACGGTCGTTTTTACTGTCGACAGCATCTTATCTACTTTGAGTGGCATGGGAGAGAGTTGGAAGTTGGTTTGTTGCCCCTACAAGTTTATAATAGCATATTTTAACTATATTTTCAAATGGATAAAGAAAAAAAAAAAAACGGTCAAAATATGTTTAAATGCCGGCTTTATTAAACTATGTTTTAAACATGTGAATAAACAGTCTCATATGTCTATTTAGGCCTACTATTTATTAATTTATTGTTCTATTTTATTTAACATTTTTACATTTAAAGATGCCCTAGATTGTTTTTTTACAAGATGTAATATAAGTCCTAGGTGTCTCCTGAATGTGTCTGTGAAGTTTCAGCTCAATATACCCCATAGATTTTTTTTAATAAATTTTTTTAACTGCCTATTTTTGGGGCATCATTAAATATGCACTGATTTTTTTCAGCACGGCCCCTTTAAGAGATGCGTTCCCTCTGCCCCACGAGCTCTCGACTATACATTGCATAAACAAAGTTCACACAGCTAATATAACCCTCAAATGGATCTTTACAAGATGTTCGTCATGCATGCTGTATGCATGCTTCGTATTATGTGACTAAAGTATTTATTTAGATGGTTATGTTTGATTCTGTGTGAGTTTGAGGCTATGCTCTGTGGCTAACGTCTAATTCTACATTGTTGGAGAGATTTATAAAGAATGAAGTTGTGTTTATGAATTATACAGACTGCACGTGTTTAAAAATGAAAATAGCAATGACTCTCGTCTCCGTGAATACAGTAAGAAACAATGGTAACTTTAACCACATTTAACAGTATTAGCAACATGCTAATGAAACATTTAGAAAGACAATTTACAAATATCACTAAAAATATCATATCATGGATCATGTCAGTTATTATTGCTCCATCTGCCATTTTTCGCTGTTGTTCTTGCTTGCTTACCTTGTCTGTGCACAGATCCAGACATTAATACTGCCTTTCCTTGTCTAATGCATCGAATGGGCTGGCATTATGCAAATATTGGGGTCATACATATTAATGATCCCGACTGTTACGTAACAGTCTGTGTTATGTTGAGATCCGAGTGTTTTCCGGAAGTCTTTTGTAGCATATGCACACGTATCAGGATAATCAATAAACTTTGGAATGTTCAGAACGCTTTTAGCATGCTGGACTGGGTTGTAAAACCATCCCGGCTCCGAACAGTCTGCCATAAGATGAGCCCACTTGACACTTTTGTGGACCTGCGAGGGTAAACAGAAAAACTCCCAACTTCCTCACTTCAGTGACTTCAAAAGGAGCACCCCCCCCCCCCCCAGAGACTGACCAGATCCACATTCCAACACCCCACACACACAGGGACACACAAAAACACACACACAGAAACACACAATCATACATTTTTAACTGTATATGTAAACTACCACTATGCTGAAATATATACATCATATATTTTAGGGCCTATGCATGTTTCCTAGTGTTTAAATGAGTGTATTTGTGCTAGTGTGCATTTTAATAGTGGAAATCTGTCTGTAAACCATAACTTCTTGTCTATGCCTTTCTGATCTGTCGAGTTTGATCTCTCTGTAAAGATCCGGACTCGAGCTATTCACTAAGGTGGGTCACATGGCTGACATATGCATTTTTCTATGTGTTTAATGATACTGTGAAGAAAGCACTCGATCTCGAAATCAAATTCATCTAGGAGACCAAACCAAGGAACTTTGCCCGCCAAATAGTGCTGCGCATCTATTGGCCGCTACAATTCAGGAGGTGTGTTAGCTTGGGTTTCCATAAAAACAACGACACACACCTTCTCCTTTGTCTCCCGGTTGTCTCCCGATCGTCTCCCGATCGTCTCATGCACGTCTCTCCGGACGCCTCAGGTGACCGCGCTTCCCAACCACGCGCGCAGCTTGGGAGGACCACTTCCTCTCTCTCTCTCTCTCTCTTCGGCTAAGTTACTCTTCAGTTTAAACCTCGTTTGAAAAACCCCACCGGAGAAACCCTCCCGGAAAGGACCAACAAAGCCAAGCGCATTGAAACTGCTACTCACGGACTTGAACCAATAAGCAAGTATTATCATTTATCTGAAATTTGTCTAAACTTATTTCTGTGCTGGCTCTCTCAAAAAGGTTTAACTGTGTAATTTGCCATTCTTTGATCATCTTTCTTTCCCTGTCTTTTCTTCATTTTCACTCTTGTGTATATATATGTGTATACCTTCTGTATATATTTTAGACGTATAATCTCAGTCATAGCTGCATATATTAAACACTTAATTCATGCTCGATTGTTCTGGTTGTTCTTTCAACTAAAGACCAAGTCACTTTAACGTTTTTCGATCGCTTTATGCTTTGATGCTATAATAGCAAGTTATTTTCATGGCCAGAGAATAACTCTGTTTATAATATTCTGTGAGGGACTTAGTTTGCTGGACAAACACACAGTTTCTCTAAATAATTATTAAACCAGAACTAATCATATATGTAATTGATTATAATTCGTTGTAATTGATTCACAATATATGTTTAATTCCCCGTTGGGTCGATATATGAATCATAATTTATTCATAACCTTATGAATTATTATATTCATATTTCATCCATAAATTAATAACCGCTACATTCGTTACACTTTTAAACAAATGAGATTTACATAAGAAGGAGGAAACAATGGAGTTTGAAACTCACTGTGGGCCCTATTTTAACGATCTGAAACGCAAGTGTCAAAGCGCAAGTAACTTTGTGGGCGGGTCTCTGCGCTGTTGCTATTTTCCCGGCGGGATAAATGGCTCTTGCGCCCGGCGCAAATCTAAAATGGGTTGGTCTGAAGTAGCTTCATTATTCATAGGTGTGGTTTGGGCGTAACGTGAAATAAACCAATCAGAGCGTCATCCAACATTCCCTTTAAAAGCAGGTGCGCAAGTTCCATTATGGATTGCTATTATTATGGCGTATTTACCAGGCGCACGCCAGGAGCGGTTCACAGCCGAGGAGACTGATGTTCTTGTAAGAGCAGTGAAAGACAGAGAAGTTGTGTTGTAGGGGGATGGGAGAAACCCACCCAAAATAGCGTCGGTTAAACAGGTTTTTTCACATCTTCGTGGCACACCACAATGATTTCCGTCATCTCATGTGTTAATATTTTTTTAGTGTAACATATTATTTGCAAAAATAACTGTTGCATCTGTGTAGATTACATGAGCAAAGTGTATGCGCGTTGTGCACGCTATACATTATGGTCAAGCATGCGCCCTTAAAATAGCATAATGAACAACGCGCAACGCGCCACTGACTTTAGACTAGGTTTTTTCTGGTCAGTGGCGCAATTGTTTAATGGAACAGCAAAATAGCACCAGGGATTGTTTGCGCCGGAACACGCCTCCTTTTTTGCGCTGAACCGCCCAGGGAGCGCAAGTTCATTCACTAGTTTAGCGACGTGCTTCTGTGGAGGGAAAAGCGCGCTTTGCGCGGGTGCAAAATAGGAATGACACATGCGTCGGTGTACAAAGTCAATTGCGCTGGGTGCAAGATAGGGCCCTGTGTGTCTTTTCCATGTACTGAACTCTTGTTATTTAACTATGCTGAGGTAAATTCAAATTCTGATTCTAGGGCACCTTTAACATGAATAATCAAACATTTAACATAAAACAAGTATTGCACAACAATTTTAAATGTCTACTCATTTGTCCATTTTAAAATGATTTATTCATTTACATTTTTATGTTTTAATTAAATTGATTTACGCTATTCCTTATTCCTATTGTTTCTATTATAACATACTGTAGGCTACATAATATAATAGCCATAATAATGTCAGAATTATCAAAGAAATTCAATATGCAGACACAGATTATCTTGAGTTTTGCGTTAGTTCAAATGTGCGTTAAGGTGATGGAAACAATTTAGTGGCATACTCATAATGACCATTTGTGGGTAAAACACCATGGCATTAAGCATTAGGCCCAACAAAGTCTGACAAACACAGCCCTTGACATAGAAATCAGATGTTTAAAGGATCATGAAATCCCAAAACACTTTTTTTGAGATGTAAAAAGATATGTATAGGCTGCACATCAACACTAAATAGACGATCATTTTGAGCGCGAGCCTCATGTGGAGGCTGCCAGCGTTTAACCACCTGTATTTCATCAGTTCTTCTGCATCTCCTCACAGCATTTTAATAAAACGATGTCCAACAACACAAATAGTTCTCGAAGCATGCGATTTGCACGGTTAAGTTTAAGAAAACATCGTAATCGAAGTTTATAGGTTATATAAAATATTGAAGTTTATATGTATTCTTTATATTACATGTTTTCAAACCCTGTGAGGGGACCTAAGGGAAAGGTAAGGGACCTGGATAATGGATAGGGGGCGCTGGCCCAAAAAAGGTTGAGAAACACTGAACTAGACTAAACACTTAACTACTCTAACATTCACACACATACATGCATACAGTTTACCAAGGGAAAGAGAGAGCTAAAGCGGAGTACAGGAAGCAAGAAGTTACAGCATTGTTTGAAATTCAGCAGATCAACAGCCTTGAGCAAACCATCAGTTAAGTTTTAACATGCCCTTCTTTACAAGGGGTAAGGATACTCAATGTATCAGTTAATGAGACTAAGGGCCCTATAATACACCCGGCGCAATGTGACGCAAGACGCAGCGCAAGTGTGTTTGCTAGTTTGCCTCCGGCGCCGTGCCTCAGCGCCACGTCCTTAAATTAGTAAATGCATTTGCGCCAGTTAGTGCGCCCATGGGCGTGCTGGTCTAAAAAAGAGGTGTGTTCAGGTGCATTGCCGGCGCATTGCTATTTTAAGGAGCTGAAAATAGACTGTGCCATAGACCAACTCAAACCTGGTCTAAAGTCGGAAGTCAATGCCGCAATATTTTTTTGTTAGAGCGCGTTGGTAGAAACTGATTTGCTCTTGTGATCAGTGAATATTAGGGGTGAAGATGTCACACCCTCTTGAGGTGTCTGAGCCAATAAGGAGTTTCCCTTTCAGAGGGAAGTTTTACGAGTCTTTGTTCTGTAGCAAGATATTAGCATAAGACACTGGATTGGATGAATGAGAAAAGAACCTTCTAGATTCTTATAATACTAATGTGTCACAGAGTTAGTAACATGTAACATAAATTGCCAAATAGGAAACGAAAGTTGGAGTCCGTAGATACCAAACATGCTACCAATGTGATTTCAGTTCACTATAAATTGCAGCTCTGGAATATTAATACCAAAATGGTTCACAAGAGAAAATTAATACATAGAATAAAGCCTATAAAAGGAAAGTCATGAGATGGGAAACTTGGATACATGTTTATACATTTCCAACGTGGTTATATAGAGAATACATACTGTAGGATTAAGAGAGTTTATTTGTTCTTCTCAGAAAGAATGAGTCACTAGTCTCTACAACATTCTTTCTGATCGTAAAAGTACCATGTATCTGTAGCAGGACACCTAGTTCAATTCACAATTCAATTCACAATTATTTGTATAGCGCTTTTCACGATACATATCATTTCAAAGCAGCTTTACAGAGAATGCATGTCAACATCACAATTTAAAGAACGCAGTTAGCAAATAATGTAGTAATTTAAGCCGCAATATTGTTTTGTTAGAGAGCGTTGGTAGAAACTGCTCCTCTGGGCGCGTCCACAGTGCGCGTTGACTTTGCTTATTACACACAGGGATGCGCATCACACAAACATGCCAAATATTAAAAACAAAAGGATTACAGTGTAAAAGAATATTATTGTGTAGGCTACATAAATATAAAAAGGTAATGATGAATAGTCATTGCGTGTATTAGAATTACCTATTTTCAATTCAGCCTATTACTACTTATAATGATGAACGAAATTGGCTAATTAATTGAACAATCGTGCCAATACACACACACATATATATTAACTGACTCAAGCCCGCTTTAAATTCACGCACGAGCAGATCGGTTTCTTCACTTGAAAAGCTTTCAGCTTTTCCGCCAACAAATTCTGACATGTAAATAGCAATCCGCCATGGCGCGAGCGCATCTCGCTCTTAAAGGGAATGGGAGATGACACTCTGATTGGTTTATTGAACGTTACGCCTATTACTCATTAAGAAAATAGGGACAACCCATTTCAAAAATGCGCCCCAGCGCACGGACCGTTTTTCTGTCGTTAAAATAGCAAAAGTGGATTTGGACACGCCCTGAGTGCACCTGCGCCGTGCGCTTTACACTTTGCATTTACACTTTGCGTTTACATCGTTAAAATAGGGGCCCCTAGTTTGATACTTGCATGTCCCTCCAAGTTGAATTAAAACTGTCCTGATGCAATTTGTGGAGGCTCCCATTGAATCTTTGCTGATATTGTCTTGATGAAAGAGAACCAGTTGGATTCAGAGGATCTTTGGTGAATGGAAGGTCTAGGCCGAAGCCTGGCATAAGCTTGGGGGTTCGGTGTAAGCTTCTAGCTTCTTACAGCATCATCTTAACATCAGCATTTATGAGTAAAAGAGAAGAGGAAGAAAAGAGGAGAGATTTGATCTTGTGATCAGTGAATATTAGTGGTGAAGATGTCACACCCTCTTGAGGTGTCTGAGCCGATAAGGAGTTTCCCTTTCAGAGGGAAGTTTTTGTTCTGTAGCAAGATATTAGCATAAGACACTGGATTGGATGAATGAGAAAAGAACCTTCTAGATTCTTATAATACTAATGTGTCACAGAGTTAGTAATATGTAACATAAATTGCCAAATAGGAAACGAAAGTTGGAGTCCGTAGACACCAAACATGCTACCAATGTGATTTCAGTTCACTATAAATTGCAGCTCTGGAATATTAATACCAAAATAGTTCACAAGAGAAAATTAATACATAGAATAAAGCCTATAAAAGGAAAGTCATGAGATGGGAAACTTTTCTGTCGTTAAAATAGCAAAAGTGGATTTGGACACGCCCTGAGTGCACCTGCGCCGTGCGCTTTACACTTTGCATTTACACTTTGCGTTTACATCGTTAAAATAGGGGCCCCTAGTTTGATACTTGCATGTCCCTCCAAGTTGAATTAAAACTGTCCTGATGCAATTTGTGGAGGCTCCCATTGAATCTTTGCTGATATTGTCTTGATGAAAGAGAACCAGTTGGATTCAGAGGATCTTTGGTGAATGGAAGGTCTAGGCCGAAGCCTGGCATATAAGCTTGGGGGTTCGGTGTAAGCTTCTAGCTTCTTACAGCATCATCTTAACATCAGCATTTATGAGTAAAAGAGAAGAGGAAGAAAAGAGGAGAGATTTGATCTTGTGATCAGTGAATATTAGGGGTGAAGATGTCACACCCTCTTGAGGTGTCTGAGCCGATAAGGAGTTTCCCTTTCAGAGGGAAGTTTTTGTTCTGTAGCAAGATATTAGAATAAGACACTGGATTGGATGAATGAGAAAAGAACCTTCTAGATTCTTATAATACTAATGTGTCACAGAGTTAGTAATATGTAACATAAATTGCCAAATAGGAAACGAAAGTTGGAGTCCGTAGACACCAAACATGCTACCAATGTGATTTCAGTTCACTATAAATTGCAGCTCTGGAATATTAATACCAAAATAGTTCACAAGAGAAAATTAATACATAGAATAAAGCCTATAAAAGGAAAGTCATGAGATGGGAAACTTGGATACATGTTTATACATTTCCCACGTGGTTATATAGAGAATACATACTGTAGGATTAAGAGAGTTTATTTGTTCTTCTCAGAAAGAATGAGTCACTAGTCTCTACAACATTCTTTCTGATAGTAAAAGTACCATGTATCTGTAGCAGGACACCTAGTTCAATTCACAATTCAATTCACAATTATTTGTATAGCGCTTTTCACGATACATATACAGCTTTACAGAGAATGCATGTCAACATCACAATTTAAAGAACGCAGTTAGCAAATAATGTAATAATTTAGGCAATTCATTTACAATCACTGTTAGCAGTTTAACTGAACGTAGAAGCAATTAGCTCCTGAAAAATGAATTACATTAACAATGATTAGGATATATAGAAATTGTGTAATGTGCATGTTGATCCAGATGATTGCGTCTTCTGAAGTCCTCACAGGAGTTGGCGCCGTCTCTTCATAGGTGTTGGTCATCTGAGGTCTTCTTAAGAGGCTGGATCCCGACTGAAGCTGAAGTCATCTCTAGTCACCTCGGGACGGGTGTCCCGAGGCAAAACAGAAAAGCAAATGGAGAATAATTAGTGTAGCTTCTGTTCATAACATTAAGCAAAGATAGTCATGTGCAATCGATCTGATATGAGATGCATTATTTGAATGCTTGGCTAAAGAGATACGTCTTTAATCTAGATTTAAACTGGGTGAGCGAGTCTGAGCCCCGAACATTATCAGGAAGGCTATTCCAGAGTTTCGGAGCCAAATGTGCAAACGCTCTCCCTCCTTTAGTGGACTTAGCTATCCTAGGTACAACCAGAAGTCCAGAGTTTTGTGATCTTAAGGAGCGCGAAGGATTGTAGGGCGATAGAAGATCAGTTAAGTACACAGGAGCTAAACCATTTAGAGCCTTATAGGTCATTAGCAATACTTTATAATTGATACGGAACTTAATGGGTAACCAGTGTAGAGATGATAAAATTGGTGTTTTCTTGACCTGGTAAGAACTCTAGCAGCTGCATTTTGTACTAATTGTAGCTTATTTATTGCGGAAGCAGGACAACCAGCTAATAATGTAATCTAGTCGAGACGTCATGAAAGCATGAACTAACTTTTCTGCGTCAGAAATAGATTACATATTCCGTATCTTAGAAATGTTTCTGAGGTGGAAGAAGGCTGTTTTTGTAACATAGGAAATATGATTTTCAAAGGACAAGTTGCTGTCTAATATAACACCCAGATCTTTAACTGTCGAGGATGGAGTAACAGTACATCATTTTAAATGCAGATTGTAGTGTGAGAGATTCTGTGTACAGGTTTTTGGTCCAATAAGTAATACTTCAGTCTTATCTGAATTTAATAGAAGAAAATTACTAGTCATCCAAAGTTTTACTTCTTTAATATATTCTGACAGATTGGATAATTTAGAGATTTCATCTGGTTGTGTTGAAATATATAACTGAGTATCATCGGCATAGCAGTGTAAACTTAATTCCATGTTTTCTTATAATATTGCCGAGTGGCAGCATGTATATTGAAAATAGCAGAGGGCCTAACACTGATCCTTGCGGCACTCCGTAAATTACTATCGTTATATTAGATTTATCCCCGTTTAGATAGACAAAATTGTGACGGTCTGATAGGTACAACCTAAACCACCGTAATGCCTGGCCCTGAATACCAGTGTAATTTTGTAGTCGATCTAGGAGTATTTTATGATCTATAGTGTTGAACGCAGCACTGAGATCAAGTAACACTAGTATTGAGACACAGTCTTGGTCAGAAGCTAGAAGTAAGTCGTTTGTAATTTTAACGAGCGCAGTTTCTGTGCTATGATGAGATCTGAATCCTGACTGAAATTTTTCATAGATAGTGTTTTTTTGCAAGGAGCATAATTGGACCGACACCACCTTTTCTAGTATTTTAGACTTAAATGACAGATTTGAAATGGGTCTGTAATTTGCTAATACATTTGGATCTAATTGTGGTTTCTTAATGAGAGGCTTAATAACTGCTAGCTTGAACGGTCGTGGGACGTGACCTAGAGATAAAGACGAGTTGATAATATTGAGAAGAGGCTCTTCTGCTACAGGTAACAATTCCTTCAGTAGTTTAGTGGGTATTGGATCTAATAAACATGTTGTTGGTTTAGACGAAGTTATAAGTTTATTTAGCTCTTCATGTCCTATAGTTGTAAAGCACTGCAATTGTTCTTGAGGGGTGATAATTGAGGCTGAATCATAAAACTCTGTTAAAGGTTGTACATTTACAATTGTATTTCGATGCTTTCCATTTTCTCATTAAAGAAATTCATAAAGTCATCACTACTAAATTGTAATGAAATGTTTTGTTCTGGTGATCTGTTTATTTGTTAATCTAGCCACTGTACTAAACAAGAACCGTGGATTGTTTTGGTTATTTTCTATGAGTTTGCGGAGATGCTCGGCCCTGGCTGCTTTTAGAGTCTTTCTATAACGGGACGGGCTGTCTTTCCACACGATTCTGAAGACCTCTAAACGAGTTTGTCTCCATTTGCGTTCTAGATTGCAAGTTTCTTTTTTGATAGAGCGAGTAATACTGTTGTACCAAGGTACAGTATTTTTCTCTCTAAAATTCTTTTTTAATCTCATCGGAGCAACAGTATCTAATGTACTAGTGAAAATGGTGCACATGCTGTTAGTCATTTTCTCGAGATCATTTGTGTGTTTAGGTACGATGAGCAGTTGAGACAGATCAGGCAGGTTATTTGTGAATTTATCTATATGTAACACGGCAACAGTTGTCAGTATGACACTATGTTATATTACTCTGAATAGTTATAGGGCTAGGTTCAACTCTTGGGAGGAGAAGAATGAAATTTGGGCCAAATTGTATGAAGCAGCTAACAGCCAGCACATTTATTGTACATGTAACAAAAAAATAATAAAAAGAAGAAACAAGTTAATACTTTGCTGTATCTCACAACACTGCTGGAATGGGAAAAATACGATATTTAGTCCAGGTGGTGCAAAGCGGGTCAGAGAAAGAAAAAGAAAAAGAAAAAAAAGAAAAAATTGTCCAAAAGTCCTCCTGGTTCTTTCACAAGTTGGTGTGTAGTGCAAAAAAAATATGAATGTATGTATAAGGCATTTTTTTTCTTACTACCCGGGTAGTGTGTGTGCAAAGTAACAGCTTAGCTGTGACTGAAAGAATCCAGTGATGCAAACAGGTTCGAGTTGAACGTCAGCAATAAGGCCTTCACAGAATCACAGGGTCTGGCTCGCCGTAGATCACAAACTCACAGTTGATCAGGTCACAGGATGGAATCAGGCAATAAAAAAAAAACAGTCTACACAAAACAACACAATTCAGAGTTAACATCTCTAAAGATTCACATTAGCTTGTCACAAACTCCATATGAGTAAATAAATCATCAGAAACATTACTCACAGGCTTCACTCACACGTGTTAGCTTAGCAATTTAACATCAATACACGTGAGCATAATAAACGCACGGATAAATCTGTTTAACACACAGGTTGATCATCTGCATCTCAAAATACTCACTTCACATCTGAATCATCTTTTTCCTCCATATACACAGGGAACATCATAAAATACATTTAACAAGAATAAAATGTATCTGTTTCCCTAATATCAGTTTGCAAAAAGTGTATTGAAACACAAAAAAAACATTTTCAATAAACTTCATTTAACTCTGACTGTTTTTTTTTTCCCGTACACTAATATATATACAATCCTTTCTGATCATTAAATCAGTTTAAAACATCAACTTAATATTTCTGTTAACATAGAAACTCACCAGAGTTTGCAGAAATAACTTCTCAATCGACATCACTGTGAATTCGAATCCGTTTTGAAACTCGTGAACATACTGTAACAATTTATATGAAAAGTTTACAAATTTAAAACATCAGAAAGTACTTTTAATGAAGATATATTTCAAATGCAACGCTTGATCACCTCGTGCGTACCAGCTACGATCAGTCTTCTTCTCTAAATCTTTACACCTCTATTAACCAGATCATGCAGTGACCCCTACAGGAAAACTACAGTACTGCATTGAACTTATATAACACTGTAAAACTTTAGGGGGTTACATATAGTTGTCGGGAGAATTGTTCTGCCTAGTCGATATTGTGGCGCAATTTGACCAATATCATCAGTATGCAGTACGCATGTTACAAGGTAGTGATCAGAGACGTCATCACTTTGCAGTAGAATTTCTATATCGGTTGGATTGATTACATGTGATAATTAAATCTAGTGTATGATTAAAACGGTGAGTGGGTCCAGTGACGTTTTGTTTGACCCCAAATGAGTTTAGTAAATCAGTAAATGCAGCCCCTAACGCATCATTTGTATTGTCAACATGAATGTTAAAATCTCCAACAATAAGCGCTTTATCGACGTTGACCAATAGGTCTGAGAGAAAGTCTGAATACTCTTTTAGGAAATCAGCATAAGGCCCTGGAGGTCTATAAACGGTAGCCAAAGCAAGAAATAGTAGCGACTTTTTACTTATATCTGAGAGTGTAACATTTAGCATAAGAATTTCAAATGAATTAAATCTATAGTTTGTTTTCTGAGTAACATTAAGATTATCTCTATAGATTGTTGCTACACCACCGCCACGGCCAATCAGACGGCATTTGTTTTTATAACAGTAGCCAGGTGGACAAGACCGAAATAATCATTTAGTTTAAGCCATGTTTCAGTTAGACAATTATCTGTGATCATTTCATTTATAATAACCGCCTTAGGTGTCAGTGATCTAATGTTTAGTAGCCCTAGCCTTAGAAATTGTTTTTGTTCAGTAATTTTGTGAATTTCTGGTTTGATCACAATCATATTTTTTCTAGATCCTTTATTTTTATTGTTAGACCTCACTATTCGGGGAATAGACACAGTTTCTATAGACTGTACTACACTCACATTTCTATCAATTAAGTGGGCAGAACACAGACTGTGATTTGAGGTTTGACTTACTAGTCATACGGTGCGAAGCATCTTGGAGATGTTCTCCGACAGAAGATCAGCTCCGATTCCGCTGAGGTGCAGGCCATCAGCACGGAAGAGCCTAGGTCGCTCCCAGAAAAGATTCCAATTATTTATAAAGAGCAGCTTCTGTTCATTACACCAAGACATCAACCATTCATTTAAAGCAAATAATCTACTGAACCTTTCATGTCCTCGTTGGTACGTCGGAAGCGGTCCGGACACGATTATCCTCGTCGCGGGCGATGTGGCTCGTACCGTCTCGATCAGGCTCCTGAAGTCCTGCTTCAGCACCTCCGTCTGCCGCAGCCTGGTGTCGTTCACCCCCGTGTGCAGCACTACAGCTCCGATGGTCTCGACATCGAGAACACGAGCACCAGGTAAACAGTGACTGCGCACCTTACCTTTGGCTGTGGTAGAGTGGACGTGGCGGACAATGGAGTCTCTGATGACCACGGCATCGCGTTCCGCCTCGTGAAGAGGGGAGAAGCGGTTCCGTGTCGAGACCTCGAAGATCGGGGGCGGCGGAGGAGGAGAGGTCCTGGTCCGAGGCCTGGCTCGCCCCTTCCGCTGCTGAAGCACCCAAGGTCCCTGGTGAGACGGCGCCAGAGTGAACGAGGGCTGGGATGAACGCGTTCTGGGTGCTCGGGCCCTGTGCAGAGAAACACACAGCGTAGAGGAAGCAGGAGTGTTAATATCGTGCTGTGAACTTACAGAGGAGCGGTGAGCGTCAGCACGGGAAGTTTCCAGTGCTGTCTGCCGCTTGCGTAGCTCGGCCTGCTTCTCGAGAAGGGTCCGGATCTGTCGCTCCATGTCCTCCATTTCCAGCTGCACCGCATGCAGCTCAAACGTGTCCTCACCTGCACACAAAGGTAAAGAAGCATCCGATACACTCGCCATTAGAATAGATGAACAATAATATAGTGAGAGAAGATTACAAATGCTAGTGTGCCACGTCGCTATTGCTAACGGGCTAAAGCTAATAGCGAATGTTCGGGAAGTCGGATAAAACTAACGATATCACGGTAATCCGAGTGTTTTTTATGTAAAATATTGTTGGGGATGTGTTCCCCCGCCGAAAAAGAAAGAGTGATATGTTATAAGTTTGATTTTAAGAGACAAAAACAAGCAATTAGGAATCAGCTAATTGAGCCTGTTTGAGCCTGTGAGCGTTGTTTGAGCCTAATTGAATCTGGCTCAAACAACGCGGCAGCAACAAACAGGAACCTAGTTCTGCCTGTGTGCTAGCTACATTTGGGATGCTGGTTGCAATTAAGGGGGATGGGTTCACAGAACTTTGATAGAGTGAGTTAATGGGTAATTCATTAAATATAATGAATAATTGTGTGACTGATTTGTACAGATGCTACATGTGTGTGCGCTTGTGTGTAAGTGGCTGAGTGAGTGTCTAAATCACACTCTTGATGTTTTAGAGTGTCACCCTAACAGTTGAGTTAAGCAGAATGTCAGTCTTGACTCAACAATTGTTAAGTGTGTTGTGTAATAGACTGATTTAGTCATTAGGTTTGTGCTCCTCTCTGACTGTCAAAGACTAGAATCTGCTCCTGTCCTTGGAAACCGTCTTAATGTGTGTTGAGTTCAGTCTCAGAATTTCATGCATAGATTAATTCTGACAGTACTGCAAAAGCTAGCAATGCCATCAGGCGGCTGTGTGTGGGACACCCTTAGAATCTCAGCCAGGGTCCAGAATTAACAGTGGTGCAAATAGAAGTTGTCTTTGTCTAGTACAGAGAGACAAGACCAAGATTTTGAGGGGTTGAGACCTGATCATATACCAGCATGACTTTCTGGTAGCACTTTATTTTACAGTACGTGTACTTTCCTGGTACATATATAGTAATTATGTTGTACATACAGGTAAAAGAGTGGTAACACAAGGTACTTACCTGACATGTATGTACATGGGAACTAATAAGAAACACTGCTGTACTTTCCAATGGTACATGCATGGTAACTACTTTGTACCTATAGACAAGTGTTGGGTAATAACAGGTGCTTACTTATAGTGTCCGTATATGGTAACTTACAGACACATTACTGTACTTACTATTGGTATGTACATGGTGAATATTTTATTACTTACAGACAAGTGTGGGTAATAACAGGCACTTATGTGCAGTAACTAGTAAGACACATTACTGTATTTACTAGTGGTATATACATGGTAACTATGTACTTTTGGACAATTGTCGGTAATAACAGGCACTTACTAGTGGTATATACATGGTAACTATTTTGTACTCACGGACAAGTGTGGACACAAATAACAGACACTTAACTACTGTGAAACAAATGTGCTTACCAAAATGATACACTGCAGTAACTGTACAGCACTTCATAGTGTTAATACTTATCAAGTAGTGCTTTTAAGCAAGGCTTTTGACACATGACAACTGAGTATACCAAGTACAGTAGTGTTACTGATCTGTATGTATGTCATCAAAATACCCCTATTAAGTGAATTATTGTCCTGTAAAGATTAGGCAAGTTGAACCGCAAAAGTATATCATCCAGTACTCAAGACGTATCTTGAACCATGCTTGTACCTCACCCTAAGTAATGTGTAATTTACGCATTAACTAACTGGTATATTCACTAGTACGTTCATAATAAGTACATGGAAATAGGACTGTAAAATAAAGTGAACCCTTGTACATAAACATTACATAGGAATTACCAGCTCTTACCAGGTGCAACTTACGCATTAACTAACTGGTATATTCATTAGTACGTTCATAATAAGTACATGGAAATAGGACTGTAAAATAAAGTGAGCCCTTGTACATAAACGTTACATAGGAATTACCGTGATCTCATGAGAATACATGTGTATTTTTACAAAAAATGTGGTTTAACCACACATACGTTTTCATACACACAAAAACATACATTACGTATTAATAAATCATGGAATGTGAAGTTTGAATGTAAATGAATTCCCCTGTAATAAAATCATGGGATTAATGTTTTAAATCTGTTGTATGTATTCAATTGTCATATCAATACATGTTTTCAGTCACATTTTTTGAATACAGTTTACTCATCTACTTAATATGAAATAACATTTCTGTTCGTGACTTGTAATATTTAGTTTGTTAGCTGTGAGACACAGAAGATGTTTTCTCCTATGCAGCGACTGACAATACAACCATAAGATACATCAAAACACAACATATATTCACAAATCACACCCATTTTATTTGTTTGCTGTACTCCATTGTTACAGATCCCTTGTTCCCCTGGACTCCATTTCCCATCATCCTCCTGTTTCGTCTCCTGCACTCACTTCCCTCGTCATCTCCCCATCATCACTCATCACCTGCACCTGGACTCTATTGTCAGCACTCCCTTTATAATGCACTCACTCCATTCACTCCTCGTCCGTTCTCTGTTGTGTTTAATGTATGTTTGGTGTTCCTGCCCTTGTTTATATTAAAGTCTTATAATATTGTGGAAATCCGTGATCTGCCTCGTCTCTGCACCAGCATCCGTAACAGAAGAACGGACCTTAAACGTTGGATTTCCACAAAAAAGATGGAGACTTTCCATGGCTCCCTGGCTACTGCTCCTCCAACGCCTCTCACTCATCTTTCGGCTGGCGATCGCCTCATCGGGCTTCTTCAGGTTGGTCGTTCGCTGGAGAGGTATGTGGAGAAGTTTGTTGAGCTGGCTTGTCTGACTGACTGGCCCGATGCTAATTTAATCGCCCTGTTTTTGGACGGTCTGGATGACAACACTCTCCGTTTCCATGAACCAGATTATCGTTTCTCCTTAAGCGAAATTATCAATCTTATTTTGTTTTTGAATAATTCCAAATTCTATGTGGATAAGGTTCAGGATGAGTGTTGGTCTCCAGTCCGTCCAGAAACACTGTCGGCCAGGCCAGTTAGTCAGTCTCCATATTCCTCCGCTTACCCCTCCAGTGAACTTCCTTCCTGCCCCACACTGAACCCACACTCCTCCACTGGGTCCCGAAAGCGGAGGAGGAGGAAGCAAGCCGCTCCAGTCTCCATGGAGCCCGCTCCAGCCAGGGAATCAACTCCAGAGCCCGCTCCAGCCCTCTCCGAGCCTACCGCTCCATCCGTGTGCGAGCCCGCTCCCGTCCCTACGGGCATTCTTATTGTATTTGAGGGAATGGACGGGCCCTCAGCCCCAGTCTCCGCCGAGCCATCTCCCAAGTTCTCCAGTCTCCGCCGAGCCAAGTTCTCCAGTCTCCGCCGAGCCTAGTTCTCCAGTCTCCGCCGAGCCTAGTTCTCCAGTCTCCGCCGAGCCAAGTTCTCCAGTCTCCGCCGAGCCCTCAGCTCCAGCCGCTGCCGCCGAGCCCTCAGCTCCAGCCGCCGCCGCCGAGCCCTCAACTCTCCAACCCAAAGACTGTTTTCCCTCCCTGCCTACCTCTCCCGCCTCCTCCTATCCATGTCCACACTGAACCTCCACCTCAAGCCCCCTCGCCCAGATCTCCACCTCGGACCTCTGGGCGATTACCTTCACCCCGGCTCCAACCTCCCTCTGCTCCACCGTTGTCCATCAGTCCACCAGTATCACCAGTATCCATCCTGCCGCCACTCACACCTCCCCTCTGGACTACACTCCTCCGTCTCCGCTCCGTCACTCCGTCCCTCGGTTTCAGTTGGCCTCCTCACTCCCCCCGGTTTTCTTTTTGTTGGCTGTCTTACTGCTTCCACTGCGGCCTTCTGGAGCCCCGGCTGCGCTTCGGTCGGCGGAGCCTATAGTTCCGCCATCAACCGCCAGTCCTTCAGCAACGCCTGGGCTCAACGGCTCAAAGGCTTCGGCCCCTGACCCGCCATGGCTGCCTTCGGCCCCTGACCCTCCATGGCTGCCTCCGGCCCCTGACCCTCCATGGCTGCCTTCGGCCCCTGACCCTCCATGGCTGCCTTCGGCTCCTGACCCGCCATGGCTTTTGAGCCCGCCCTGGAGACCTCCACTCCAATCCGCTCTTCCCCCTGCTCCGGCTTGAGGTCTCCAGGGCGCCCACCCCCAGGTACTGTTACAGATCCCTTGTTCCCCTGGACTCCATCTCCCATCATCCTCCTGTTTCGTCACCTGCACTCACTTCCCTCGTCATCTCCCCATCATCACTCATCAACTGCACCTGGACTCTATTGTCAGTACTCCCTTTATATGCACTCACTCCATTCACTCCTCGTCCGTTCTCTGTTGTGTTTAATGTATGTTTGGTGTTCTTGCCCTTGTTTATATTAAAGTCTTATATTGTGGAAATCCGTGATCTGCCTCGTCTCTACACCAGCATCCGTAACATCCATATCTTTAGAATCCATATGTTTGTAAGGAACAGATCCAATTTCAGCCCTTTATCCATAAATCTTCATCTTCTCAGCAGCGACGTCACAGTCAAAGCCCATGCTCATTATAATTTAAATTTGAAAGTATCGCCAAGTCAAGTCAAGTCAAATTTATTTATATAGCGCTTTTACAATTGGTAATTGTTTCAAAGCAGCTTTACATATTAGAAGCACAGAAAAAAAAAGGGAAGTGGTTAAAACTGTACAAACAAGCGTGGTAATATGTAACATATACAAGATGGTGCTACATTAAGCCAATGTCGGCTGACTTCCAGGGGTGGAAAAAACCCCCTAGGAGAAAAACCCAGCGTGCTAGCACTGGGAAAAAAGTCCTAGGAGGGAAAAAACCCCTTGGAAGATATATATATGTAAATGTATATGGAGATCAAAATCTGAATTGTACATTTTTATTATAGAGTTTAAAAATCGATTATATATAAATATATGTAAGCGGATACGGGGATCCTGGGCTACGTTGTAGTCAGGTCCAGACGCAGGTTCTCCATCTGACCTGGATACGGCCTGGATCCAGCACCCGGCAAACCTCAGGATAAGCAGAGAGACAGATATTAGCGTAGATGCCATTCTTGTTCTGATGTACAGGTATGTCTAGTGTTATAGGAAATGTTCTCGGTTCCGGCCGACCTAATTATTGCAGCGTAACAATCCTTTAACGGATTTGAAAAATGTTAATGTATTGATAATGTGTTATGTGTATGCAAGAGCAAAGAGATGTGTTTTTAGTCTAGATTTAAACTGACAGAGTGTGTCTGCTTCCCGAACAATGCTAGGAAGATTGTTCCAGAGTTTAGGTGCTAAATAGGAAAATGATCTGCCGCCTTCAGTTGATTTTGATATTCTGGGTATTATCAACTGGCCTAAATTCTGAGATCGCAATAAACGTGAAGGACTATAATGCATTAAGAGCTCACTTAGGTACTGGGGAGCTAAACCATTTAGAGCTTTATAAGTAAGTAGCAAGATTTTAAAATCTATACGATGTTTAATAGGGAACCAATGTAATGTTGACAGAACTGGGCTAATATGGTCATACTTTCTGGTTCTAGTAAGAACTCTAGCTGCCGCATTTTGAACCAACTGTAGTTTGTTTAAAAGCCGAGCAGAACAACCACCCAGTAGAGCGTTACAATAATCTAGTCTTGAGGTCATGAATGCATGAACCAACTGTTCCGCATTTGTCATTGAGAGCATCTGTCGTAATTTAGATATATTTTTTAGATGGAAGAAGGCGGTTTTACAGATACTAGAAACATGACTTTCAAATGAAAGATTGGTATCAAAGAGCACACCCAGGTTCCTAACTGAGGACGAAGGTTTAATGGAGCACCCGTCAAGTGTTAGAGAGTATTCAAGGTTTGTTCGTGAGGAAGTTTTTGGTCCAAAGATTAGGAAATCAGTTTTTTCTGAATTTAATAATAAGAAATTTCTTGTCATCCAGTTTTTAATGTCAGCTATGCATTCTGTTAGTTTTGTGAATTTGTAGGTTTCGTCAGGGCGCGAGGAAATATAGAGCTGAGTATCGTCAGCGTAGCAGTGAAAACTAACACCATGCTTCCTAATTATCTCTCCTAAGGGCAGCATGTACAGAGTGAAAAGCAACGGTCCTAATACTGAGCCTTGTGGTACCCCATATTTAACCTGTGATCGATACGACATCTCTTCATTAACTACCACAGACTGATAACGGTCAGATAAGTATGATTTGAACCATGCCAAAGCAATTCCACTAATGCCAATATAGTTTTCAAGTCTTTTTAAAAGAATGTTATGATCGATAGTGTCAAAAGCAGCACTGAGATCTAATAACACTAATAGAGAAATACAGCCACGATCGGATGATAGGAGTAGATCGTTTGTAACTCTAACGAGAGCAGTCTCAGTACTATGGTATGGTCTAAATCCTGACTGGAAATCCTCACAGATTCCATTTCTTTCTAAAAAGGAACACAGTTGTGTTGAAACTGCCTTTTCTAGTATCTTTGACAGAAAAGGTAGATTCGAGATTGGCCTGTAATTTACTAAATCTCTCGGATCTAGTTGAGGTTTTTTAATAAGAGGTTTGATAATAGCCTGCTTAAAGGTTTTTGGCACGTGTCCTAGTGTTAAAGATGAATTAATTATATCAAGAAGTGGACCTACGACCTCTGGAAGCATTTCTTTCAGTAGTTTAGTCGGCATTGGGTCTAACATACATGTCGTTGATTTTGATGATTTGATAAGTTTAGATAATTCTTCCTCTCCTATAGCGGCGAATGATTCTAGTTTTACCTCAGGGACACTACAGTGCACTGTCTGAAGAGAAACTGTAGACGGTTGCATGTTTATAATTTTCTCTCTAATATTATCAATCTTGCAAGTAAAGAAGTTCATAAAGTCATTACTGCTGTGCTCTATGGAAACGTCAGCAGTTGAATCTCTGTTTCTAGTTAATTTAGCCACTGTGTCAAATAAATACCTAGGATTATGTTTGTTTTCTATTAAGAGATTTGAAAAATAAGTAGATCTAGCATTTCTTATGGCTGTTCTGTACTCAATCATTTTTTCTTTCCACGAAAGGCGAAAAACTTCTAGTTTTGTTTTCTTCCAACTACGTTCAGCTTTTCTAACAGCTCGTTTTAGAGCCCGAGTGTGCTCATCATACCACGGCGTTGGATTAGTTTCCTTAATCTTCTTTAGACGTAAAGGAGTGACCGCATCTAATGTGCTGGAAAAGAGAGAGCCAATAGTTTCTGTTGCAGCATCGAGTTCTTCTAAGTTGTCAGGTATACTAAGGCGATGAAACTGCTCGGGGAGATTATTTATAAAGCAATCTTTAGTGGCAGACGTGATTGTTCTACAATATTTATGGCTGGGTGGTTTTGTAGCCTTGGCTAATTGTATTATACACGAGACTAAATAATGATCTGATATATCATCGCTCTGCTGTAGAATTTCAACAGCATCAATATCTATTCCATGCGACAGTATTAGATCTAGGGTATGATTACGACAATGAGTGGGTCCTGACACGTGTTGTTTAACTCCAATAGAGTTTAAAATATCTGCAAATGCCAATCCAAATGCGTCTTTATTATTATCTACATGGATATTAAAATCACCAACAACAAGGACTTTATCCGCAGCCAGTACTAACTCTGATAGAAGCTCAGCAAATTCTTTGATAAAGTCAGTATGGTGCCCTGGTGGCCTGTATACAGTAGCCAGCACAAATGTCAACTTACATAATGTTACATAAAGCACCATCACTTCAAAGGAATTATATTTGAAATTCTTTTGAATGATTCTGAATATATTACTATAAATTACAGCAACACCTCCCCCTTTGCCTTTCTGTCGAGGATTGTGTCGATAATCATAACCTTGAGGACTAGATTCATTTAAAGTAATGTAATCGTCTGGTTTTAGCCAGGTTTCTGTCAAACACAGCAAGTCTAGTTTATTGTCTGTGATAATTTCATTTACAATAAGTGCTTTTGAAGAAATAGATCTAATATTCAGTAACCCAAGCTTTATCATTTGTTTATCTGATTTATCTGTGATTTTCATTTTTTGAACATCAATTAAATTTTTACCCTTAAAAGGTTTTGGAAGTTTTTTGTATTTACTAGCTCCACCCTCGTGAAGCGTTACGACATGGTTTACGGCACTGATATCAAACGCTCATTGGCTCTCACCTGCTTCGTCACAGATTGCGGCATGCCGTGTTTTGGTGGATTGACATTTAAATGAGTGCGCGCCTTCACGTAGAGAAGCCGGATTCATCATATTCTGCTCTGTAAAAAAACTATTGTTTACCGCCAGAGAGGACTGCGACTGCAACTCATCATCATTTGAACTACTTTTGGTACAACATTTTCTATTATGCCATGTCTAACATTACACCTTCCTCCCCTCTGGAGGTCGCTGTTTGCCACAGGTTAAGCTAAACTCCGTTTGATAAAACTTTATTTGTTATGCTTTCAAGCACACAAAGCGCAGCATCCATTTTCCCTTTCTGCGCAGCAGAGAGATCGCGTGCTCCTTTAATTTGTTTCTATTCGTTGTTTAACGCCCTGGATAAGCTTTGCTTGTAAGTTTATCATTAATATTTGTTATTTTATATACTTTGTGTTTGGATCTTGTTAATATTTATATATATTGAAAGCATGTTAACGGTTTCACGTGCATTATGCGCACATTCTAAGGATCGCCATGTGATACCATAACAACTACTGTAATTTAGCGATGTTAATGTAAACATTGCAGAACGAGTTTATGTATGTTGTTTGTTTATATATAAAGTAAGCATTTTTGTATTTATTTGCAGTTTCACAAAAGAATGTAACAGAGATTGAGAAAAACAACATGATTGCACTCAACAAAGTCAAGTAAAGGGAAAATTTACTTAATCATCTGAGTCGTCATTGAAGCCTCCTCATCTCTTTACAATGTTTGGCTATCTGTATATGCATGCTCAATTTTCGCAATAAATAAATTGTTGTGATTACGCTTGTTTGTCTGTCTTTCTTTTATTTAAAACAGTACAGAGTTTTAATAAATGTTTATGGGTTATTTTAAAGTTAGGTGTAGGATTTGCAGCTCAAAATATCGTTTTGATCTTATATTTTTAATAAAATTATCATTTTCATTTACAAAAATGTACGTTTTGTGTCTTTGAAAGCCACATATGCTCTTACCAGGTGTAACTTGCACATTAACTGGTATACTGGTAATTAACTGGTATAGTCACTAGTACGTTCAGAGTAAGTACATGGAAATAGGACTGTAAAATAAAGTGAACCCTTGTACATAAACATTACATAGGAATTACCAGCTCTTACCAGGTGTAACTTACACATTAACTAACTGGTATATTCACTAGTACGTTCATAATAAGTACATGGAAATAGGACTGTAAAATAAAGTGCATCCTTGTACATAAACATTACAAAGGAATTACCAGCTCTTTAACCTTTGCAATAATAAGCTTAAGCATTTTAAACAATTAGTAAGTACAGTAATGTGTCGTACAAGTTACCATAAATAAGTGCTTGTTATTACCCACACTTGTCTGTAAGTACAAAATATTTACCATGTACGTACTATTAGTAAGTACAGTAATGTGTCTGATAGTTACCATATACGTACACTATAAGTAAGCACCTGTTATTACCCAACACTTGTCTATAGGTACAAAGTAGTTACCATGTATGTACCATTGGAAAGTACAACAATGATTCGTATTAGTTTCCATGTACATACATGTCAGGTAAGTACCTTGTGTTACCACTCTTTTACCTGTATGTACAATATAATTACTATATATGTACCAGGAAAGTACACGTACTGTAAAATAAAGTGCTACCGACTTTCTTTGTGAATGTCTGTACCTGTGGAAATGTCAACATGTTCTGAGTAGCCACCAGGGTAGGGCTGGACGATTAATCGAAAAGTAATTGAAACCAAAATTTGAAACCTCTAACCGACATAATTCTCTGCCCCGTCAGTCATATCAAGTGCAGTTTGCAGGCACACGGAAAAATATCTTTGTTTATACAATCTGGATGCTCAGAATTACTTGTACGTTTTACACAGTTTATACAGATAAGTTAATCTTTGTTATTAAATGCGCTGATACACACACACAGCGTGCGCAAGCCCGAAGCTGTGACACAGAGAGCTGAGGTGTGTTGTGTCTCTTACAGCGCGCGCCCTGAAGCCAGATCACTTTCACTTGTGTCCGCACAAAACTTTGTCAATTTTATGCGTTTTAAGGCTCGTCTGTTTGAACATTGAAGTGATTTTCTACTGCGCTGATATATTGTGACATACAAACACTCATACAGACAGTAATTCGCACATCACGTGAAGATCGCCCGCAGAGAGGAGCGCAGCAACTCAAATGTCAACGCTGTCCTGTGATTCATCACTAAAGTAGCTTAGAAACTCAACCGTTACACAGCATAGATTTCTCTAGTTATAACAAAAATCTGTAAGAAATGTTATGACCCATAGACAATAACTGATAACAAAGTATTTTAAAATCAACAAGAAATGCACTTTTTCATTAGAAAAAATATTCCACCTCTAATAGTTGAACATATTTAGCCTATGGTACAAACCTTATCAGTGAACTACGGGGGCAAAAAAAGGAAAGCAAAAAAAAAAAAAAAAAAGAAGCTAAATAATCGTTCATTAATCGTAATCAAAGTAAAATGTTCAATTAATCGAGATTTTCATTTTTGGTCAAATCGTTACAGCCCTACCGCAGAGTGTGTCTAATGCATGTTAAGAATTGTGTGTCATGTACTGTTATTATTTTGCATAGCATTTTTTGATTGCCTGGATGTATGTATTGCCTTTGAGTAACATTGTGTGCTTTTTCATTTTACTCTTTGAGAACATATATATATATATATATAATGTGTGTGTGTGTATATATGTATGGCAAAAAAAAAATTAATAGCATCAAACCTCACCGATGCTTGCGTCATGATGTTAATGTAATAACCAATGGGGTTGGATGTAATTGATGTCTCTTTTTTGTGTGTGTGTGCATTGTAGACATGAATTTTGACAGGGTGTCTGAAGTTTCACACACCAGAAAATAATTTTCTACATTTAGACAGTACTATTCACAAGCAAATTATCACACTGTAGATCCCTGTAGGAATATTTTTTGGGTATGGTTGTGTCTAAGAATAGTTTTCTAAATTTCTTAGCATATTATTTTGACTTTAAATGGGTTTTAAAAATTTTGCAGGACATTATGAAGAATAAAGTGTATTGTATTTTCAGGTTCCATTCCAGATGAGAGACTCTACCGGATGTTTGTCAATAACCAGGTGACAATGCTTCGCCCACGAGAGGATGAAGATGGCTGGTTCAATTTATTTGTCATCCATCAAAACAGGTTCAGGAACTCATTTGTGTTTTTCATTTCTCTTTTTAAGTATTTTTAGTTATTTTAGGCATAAAAGCAGAACATCTTAGCGAGCCCAGACGTGGTGGAATGGTCCCATCTCCCACCCATTCATCAAGCATACGTACAGATCTCTTATCTGTGAATAGGTGGTGCTTTAATAATCATATTAACATCTTTACTATTACCTAATAACTTTAAAATCATATTGGCTAAAGTACTTTTTTTTCCTTCTGATTCTTTGAGATCTGGCCATGTTTAATTTCATCTTTGTATGTTTGCACAAAATTTGGAATGTATAACCTTAAGATCCTCTTGACAAAATGAAATAAGCCGGTGATTTTTTTGTGCTCATCTATATCTCATCTATATCTATAAAAACAAGGTCCAAGCTTTGTAAATCTTGATACAGCAAGACAACAGGACATTCTGAGAATGCAAACAATGTCAAAATCTGTCCGTAGACAGTCAATTTTAACATAGAGTCAGTTGACTTTGCAGTACACATGATATCAAAAAGATATAGTTGTGTCACTTTTTTGTCCACATTAGCTATTGGTGCTTGGACCCTGATAATCACCACTTGTGGCTATATTTGATTTGTAATTTTGTTCAGAAAATATGAACCAAAATATATTTACATGGTCCAGAATGTGTAATTAGTCTGCTACATTTGGACAGTGAAACAATATGAGTACACATGCATAATTTAATCAATTTCCAGTAAAGGAGAGTGCTGTAACTTAAAGTTCAGATATGAACTTAAAATGCATTTGTATGTTTTTAATTGTTTTTTTGTTTGTTTCGTTTTTTTTTTTTTTTTTAAGGAGTAAGCACGGGGCAACTAACTACATCCCGGAACAGTTTTTGGATGATTTCCTGGATTTGGTGGTGTGGGGTCATGAGCATGAGTGTAAAATTGCTCCAGTCCGTAACGAACAACAGCTCTTCTATGTCACACAGCCTGGCAGCTCTGTCATTACCTCACTATCACCAGGAGAAGCAGTTAAAAAGTTTGTGTTCCTGCAAAAACACATACAGTACACAGTTCTGCTATTGAATGATTCTGAATGGTCAGTTAGAGCATTCAGCCTTTAGAGCATTCACTGATCCGATTTTGCAAAGCTTATCTCCCTATGTCACATTTTCACGCCTCATAAAATGTAAACATGTAAGACGTTTGTTGTAGGAAACATGCTCAAAATCATTACAGAAACAATGTTGTGTTGTTGCGACGTGTGGGTTGCGCATAAAATCACAATTAGGGAGGGTCATTTTTCAAAAAATATTATATTTGAATATTTTGGCACATAAAAAAATATATATTTGATCATTTATTTTAAATGAAGTTTAATGATAAAGGCAGGGTTTTTTAATCATTAAGCTTTTGTCAACATTTCTGAACAAGCTTATGGTTAGGCTAAATCTCCAACAAGCTTACTTTATATCTTGTTTTTTGTTTTAGTTTTAATATATTAAACAGTGTGTCTAAACTTAAAAAAGAACAGAACAAGAGATAATCCATGGCTAGCTGTGCATTAAACAATTTCAGTGCACAACGTGGAGGCAAAGAACCACCCGACACAAGCAGGAAAAGTAGTTCCTCGAGGACCCAGATCCAGAGCCCAACCAGCCATCACCCCATGTACATGACACCAGGTTGGATGGAGCCAGCCACATGCTATCTGCTGGATCGGATGAATCGAGAGACAGCACATCCTGATCCAACTGACTACTCAAGCCTGTGACTGAGGAGTGTGAAAGGGCCAAACCTTTCTCTAACTCCTCTGATAGCTCGACCTGCTATCTTCACGATCTAAGCGGGGCCTGAGCCGCGGAGCACGTACGCTCATCCTACATCCCTCAAGAATAAGGACAAACGTAAAAGGAATTTTCTCATTGAGAATTTCTCACAATTAGCACATTCAGAGCCCTCGAGAACTGAATGTGTATTCTCCTCGCCTAGACAATAAATTAACAGTTCACGTGTCCTCAGGGGTCAAATATCGGGGACACGGCGACCCACACTTCCTGAAACACTTGCTAGGGTCCATTCTGGATACTGCCTTCACCACGTGCCAACACAAACAGCTCTTGAAGACAAAAAAGCAGATGAAATTTACTATAGGCGCCCTTATATACTTCCTGGCATGTCGCTTATGATGTCACGGGCTGTTGCCAGCCAGTGAAATTAAAGCATGTTCACACGTGCGTTCACCATAGCGTCAATCAAAGACACAGTGTTGAGTTCTGCATGAAACCATGCTTTCACGTTAAAGCTCTGTTCTAGTTTTTTATGGTCTTCCATGAGGGAATGTCATAATCTGGCATAAGAAACTCAAAAGAAACTAGTCATGGACATACCTAATTACAATATGCTTCTAACAGGATAACAGGAAAATTATGCATTTTAGCTGTTGTTCAGCTGAAGTCAGTTGAGTGCTAAGTTCCGTTGTAAAGGTCGTTAATTATTAAATCAGCTTGTTTTATCTATAAAGCAGTTTTGAATGAAGAAAAAAACCTTGGGAGAAACCAGGCTCAGTCAGTGGGTCAGTTCTCTGACCAACGAATTAACATGGTGTGATTATGATTCAGGCACTACAAATCCAGGATCGTGATCGGTAGCACTCAAATATTCATCCAGTTCCTTTTGTTTGAAGATCAGATTCATCATGCCAGTATGGAGTTGAAACTTGCCATAGAGGTCTGTGTGGAGGTCCTGTCTGGTTCTTGTGGTCTTTGCTGAGGATCTGTGCCGATGGCTGTCATGTCAACGAGGCCTTCACAGGGGTTTGTCTTATAGACACGATCATATGCACTACTGCTGACATTCAGGGCTATGTCGCCTGGTCCACACACCTCTTAGAATTTTTAGACTTTAAAGCTGTGTATGCCAGCCTCCTACATTTCTGTCGCTTCCATGACGATGAGGAAAGTCCCCTGCAAAGACAGCTGTTTGATCACGCCCGCACCTCACGCACACACAACATAGCAGTGGAACATGACATCGCAGCTTGTTCGTTATAAAAAATAAAATGCAGTTTAAAAAAAAAATAAAAATATACAAAAGGTACAATAGTCAGTAGTGCAATCCGTGCCATTCAGCAAGAGAAACTGCTCCACTTCACCGAAAGAGAGAGGTAACGTTATAACCACCATGAGAGCAACACAGGTTTACCTTCAGTTTAGTTTTTTAATAATTCGTTTTGGCTTGTTTAGCTACATGGTTGTATATGCTTATGGGTCACGTCAGTAAAAAGGGTTGCGCTAAAAAATAGTTTAAAAACCAGTGTATACCAACATCCTGACAATATTGTTAAAATGGTTAGTTACATATGTGGTTGTGGAATTTTCCCAGTCAGACGTCACTCATTTGTCTGTGTTTGTTGGGGCGGTGTGAACATGACAGTTTTTTCTCATAGAATTCTAAATCCAACGGCCAGCTTGTTCGTTGGTGTTTGTTGGTGTTTGTTGGCTGTTGTCGGTGTGGTGCGAATTGGCCTTAAGTGTAGTCCAGCTCTGCGGCTACACCATTGTCATGTTGTAAGAGAAACTTTGCTGTTGTTGTTTTTTGGTAGAAACCAATGCAGATGTTCCGGCAAACAAAAGATTAGCTTTAATCTCATTTCTATCACACTCTCTGATACAAATGCAGCTGGTGCCATCTTGCTTGTCTCAGTTATCAATTGTATCGAAAATTACCTGAAAAGACATTAGTATTTACAGGGGTGCACATAAGTGGTGCGCATGTGTGGTAAAAATAAACAATGTGCACCAGAAAACATGGAGGGAAGCACTTTTGAGTACAAACATTTTTTGGGACCGGTTCACAGGGACACGTTTACTTACTGGAGTAGGATTTTTCTCCATCTCTGGTAAGATAGCAATCATGGTGATAAATGTGTTCTTTAATTATTAGTGGTGCAACGGATCGCAGTTAATCCGTGATCCGGATAAGGCCCAGCAGTTCGGCACACAATTTATCATTGAAATATATGAATATAATAAATCATAATACCTTATGATTAATTATGATACATATATTGACTCAAGAGTGAATTATGCATATATATTGTGAATCAATTACAACGAATTATAATCAATTACATGTATGATCAGTTCTAGTTTAATAGTTGTTTAGAGAAACTGTCCAAGTTTGTCCAGCAAACTGTTAGTTTTCTCACAGACTGTTATAAAAGGAATGTTATTCTCTGGCCACGAGAATAAAACTCCTATTATAGCATCAAAGCATAAAGCAATGGTGCCGGACCAACGTAAAAGTGACTCAGGTTTTCTGAATGAACAGCAGAACAATCGAGCATGAATGTAATGTATTTAATATATGAAATCGATAATACAAAGGTTATACGTCTAAATATACACAGGGAATATACATATATACAGAAGCAAAAATAAAGAAAGGGAAATAGCGAAGACACGTAGCAAATCTTACTAACAGTCCTTGAGAGCCAGCACAGAAATAATTCTCATTAGGTCGTATTAGATGTATCACATCTAAGATCGAGAAACAGGACTTGCATTAGTTGCGTGCTGAGTTTCGGTTCAGTGCTGCTGCAGTTTGTTAGCTTCTTCCGTTTCCATGGGAAGATTTGAACTGAGGACTCGAAAGTTTGTTTCGCCAGAGATGGTGGTCCCAAAAGATGAGCACATGATGGAAGCGCGGTCGCCTGAGACGTCTAGGAGAGACGTGCACGAGAGAGGGCGATGGACGATTCAAGGACAATCGAGAGATTGCGTGTTGTTGTCTTTTAAGGAAAAACAATGACAGTTTAAAGACTATAACAATAGTCCATATTACTTTTGCAGTAAATTTAGTCGTTAAAGATAAAGTATTCTGAATTCATATGATAACTTTAGGGAGTGGAACAAACCTACATTTAATTAGCTGTGTCTGAGAGTCTGAGAGTGTCGGATTATAATTTCACGATCAGTAATTCAGGATTGCCTCCACCAAAAAAGTAAATGAGCAAATCAGAACACTGCGCGCCAAAACAGCACCGGTATGCGCGCTGGTGTGAACCACTATGTTTCTTCTCGCTGCGGTATATCTGCCACTGCAGCATTATTTCTCCCTGAGACCCGAGTTCGGCGCCGCGCCTTCCCGTTTTACTGGAAACTGGTGAGATCATCAATGACTGGAGGCATGGGCGAGGCTAGCCCCTTTTTAGGGGTGCTTCAGCACCCCAGCACCCCTAAAACTTGGAGTAAGAAATGTCATTCTACAATTTTTGTTCGTCTTTTACAAGGTTAAATAATGTCCAAAACATACTCCGTAGTTTGTGGTTTAAAATGTAGGCCTATGTGTTAAGGATGAAAATGAAAACATCCCCCTTAGCTAATGGTGTCATCCTCTTCTCTTCTTCTACTTCTCCTCTGTACCTGCACCGCTCGGCACGACCGTCATGCAGCGCGAAACACACGCAGAGTGAGAACCCGTTATGTAGTGTTGTGAATCAACTAAGTTGCTCCAAAGCTGTGTCTCACACTTCTTTCCTTTTACATAGAGTTGTTCCGATTCCGAAACCATATCGGTGAGTAGCCTACTGGAGTCAGTATAAAAAAAAATATCCCCCCTGGGTGATGCTACTCCTCAAACCACCAACAGAGCATATAAAATACCAAAAATATAAATCTTTTTTTAAACATAAAGTAAAACGCTGAGTTTATATAGAACTGTCTCTTTACGACCACAACAAACGGGACACTTTTCAGACGCGCGTTCCGACTTCGCCTCAGCGCCAGGCGCGTCAAACGAGCAGAAAAGGTGCAGGTGACGACGAGGGAGCTTTAGTTGAACAACAGTGAACTGCGGTTAGATGAGATGTTGTCAGACTATGTCGGTAAAACTCAGAAAAATTAACATGACTGTCCAATCAGCCGTTATACTGTGCTCGTGGCGCGCACTCAAGAATTGCTGCGCAAATGCGCCGGCGCGCTGCATAATTACTTTATTACAGCTTAAATAAAGCACAAAAGAAACTGTGAGCAATGACCATCGTTGTTCTGTTGTAAGTTAAGTCATGAAATTACCAATCATGCGATTAAAGCTGCCTCAAAACTGTGCAGGCATGCATGTATTTGTTGACATGGTTTTAAAGCTATTGTTATCCAATTTGTTGGCCTTAAAACGTCTTAAAATGCACATATGTACACCAGGGAAATCTAAATTTTCTCGGGGGAGCATGCCCCCGAACCCCCCGAGCATACTACATTTTCTGACCTCGGTAATTAAACCCCCGCGTGCCGCCCGGCTTATTCTATCTAATGAAATCTGAGGTAAACGTGCATTTCTCCAAATGTGCGCACTTTCGGACTAAATGTTTGTGTGTATACACTGTGATCAAAAATAAATGGGACCAAACACGATTGAATTTGTGTCTCGTTATTCAATTAATAACTAGGCTGAAAAAAAAGACCAAAAAAAATCTGGATTTTGGAGTTAGTTGAATCAATGTTTAAATGATAAAGTTATTTTTCAATAGACATATTTTTGGTTTTTGTGTGAAAAGAGGGTGGGTGGTGGCAGTGGGGCTCATTGGGTGCTCAGCACCCCTAAAGCTCTGACCCTAGAATCGCCCCTGACTGGAGGTAAGGATATTTTTGGTTTATAATGTTATAATGTTTGGTTTATAATAATATTGTAATCTACTAGTCATGTAATTTATTAAACATCTTAACTAGGCCGAGGTAATATGTTGTGTGTCTGTGTGTAACCTGCTATCAGTACGATTTAGCTACATCAAGTTCACATGTAAAGACCTAACGTTAGTGCTAGCTAGCAGATCAAATTATGGATGACTGTAGCTACATAGAAAAAGTTGTTAGGCTCGAAATTACAACCATTTTGGTCGCATGTGCTCGTGAAAAATGTAATCCGTCGATATATACGGTAACCTAAAAATATATTCAGGAGTAAGTTACTGCTAATTTGTGCGAGTGCAAATAATGGTTGTGGTGCTAACGTTACCTGTTTCATTTTGTAAGCCGTCAGTAAAAGAGGTAGAACACGCCAATGCTGATAGTTAGGATGTTTTATTAATATTAATTAGGGCTGGGGGAATTAACGCGTTAATCTTTGTGATTAATTTGAAATGTTTAACGCGTAAAAAAAAAACGCATTTAACGCAGCACTTTTTTTGCCTTGTTTTAATGATTTCCTGTTGCGGCTGCTATTGAAAAGCCGAAAATATGTATATCTTATTTAGTATTATATAGCGATATATTAATATAATAAATACCGGTACTTTGCTTGTTTCATTAATGGATGAATCACTGTTTTTTGAACGAATCTCTTGAATGATTCAATAACAAATACATTTAAGTCACTTGTCGCCACCTAGTGGTGTAACAATGCAATCGATATAATTGTTCTTTCATGCTCCATGTTACTTTCAAAAGGTGCTTTTCTCTATTTTGATTGCTTCTGTAGACATCAGTGTTTATATACAAACTATACAATTTAATTCTAGTTCCAATTTCAAGGAACTGTTGAGTGGGCTTAGGTGATCACCAGCTGGTTTTGCTATTTTTAAGGAGGTCCTTTTTTATCAGGTAATATTGACACAAATAGACTGCTGAAGATGGACCCATAACATTCTACATTTTATGGCAACCCCAGAGTGGGCGAGAAATATTGCAGCATATAAACAAGACATTGTGGAAAGGAGCAGAGTGAACTATTTGAACTCCGTTATGATACAGTTTTGCAAAAATAACTGTATTCATTTGCAGAATGAGGGAAATTGAGGAAAGTGAGGCACTTCTTGTGCAACAGATGGATAGAGGCTGTAAATGCGGGGTGGGCTGGGGATGACAGGGGTTGGTGGCAATGTAAGTATCTGGATATTTGCCGCTGGGCGGGGGCTTCGATTACCTCTCCCTTTTTTGACCATACATGTGTTTGCACCCCTGATTTAAACTAGTTACATTTACACGCTTCCAACAAAGAAATGGATCGACTTCTGTCAGCTTGTTAAACACAAGCTGGACATTTTCTACCATACGATGGCTGAAGCAGCAGCGCGTGACACTGTTCTCATGGTAACCAGATCAACATTGTGAACAGAATACTACAAAACTGAAGTGAAAATACCAAATTATAATTAAATAGGATAAAATATCTTCTCCTCCCCGCAAACGATAGCATGAATGTGAATATTTAACCAAGTCAAAAAGGTAAGGTAGTATCCATATTCATTTACGTTAAGTATCAGCAGACGCAAAACGCTATAAAAGGCGACAACTTTTAAAATTAAAAAACGAAATAAGTTATTAAAAAACGGTATAAGTTATGTAAACGATATAAACACCTTCTGGGTTCTCGATTTTATCAATTTGAGCAACCATAAACGACACAAAACATGCAAATTTTGAGTTTTTGATAGGATTCCTACATAGAAACATCACTCCTTGCCCTCCAGACTCATTCGCGCTGCTGCTGTGACGTCATGTGCAAACAACCAATTAAGAGCCAATCGCCAAATGAAATGACTTGTCTTAAAGGGACTTTGGTCCCTTTAATAACTGATGCAATTAACTGAATTCATGGAATGTTACTATGGCAACTATTTTTAAAGGAAGCTACTATGTATTGGTATTGGAATCAACATTAAATGAATGATCCAGAACAATAACCTTCCCTTCCAACAATGTCATAAATAGAGGTGGGCATAGATTAATTTTTTTAATCTAGATTAATTTTGGATTTAATCTAGATTAATCTAGATTAAAATGGCTCATTTGAATTCTGCCGAAGACATTCAGAATATGTGAGATACCCAAATTGTCCCTGCGTCCCAATGTCCATACTATCCATCCTAAATAGTATGTGAGATTAAAATAAGTGTGTGCCAAAGCTGAAAAGAGTATGCCAAAAGTCCCCGGATGGTCTACTATTTCTGGTAGATTTTTGAAGTGTGGATCCGTGCACACTATAAAGGCTAATATTGCCCACAACCCATTGCGCATTGGACGAGGATTCAGTTCAGAACTACAAACACGAGTAAAAAGTGTTAAAAACTAAAACATGACGAATATGCATGATAGACGCTGAGAGGCTGTTTGAGTGACTAATCAGTTCAAACTGATAGAAAATATTTATTTAATGTTATATGTGATATTTTTCATCTGCAAATACCAATGTGGACTTTTATAAAGATCTGATTGGCCATTAAGTTTTAAATGCATCTTTATGCATTAATATGAGGAGAGTTCTCCACATGAAAGACTCGCGACTGCAGATCAACGTGCTGCATTTCTCTCCGATACGGAAGGAAATTAGCTAAATGAAATGTGGAGGGTGGAGGATGTAAGATGATTGACAGGGAAGTTTACGTGACTGGATGCGACAGAGAGCAAAGACGCAACTGTATGACGTGATAGTATGTCCCAAAGCTTGTCTACTCTTTTGCTACACACTCAAAAGTAAGTACTTTTTGTTCACAGAAAGAGTACATATTTTAGGGCGTACTATAAGTAGGCGAATTGGAACGCAGCAAATGACTAAAAGTAATCCACCATTTTGTCCGACAAAGCAGATAGGAGTTAGAAGATTAACCTCAGTGGAGTTAAACTTTTGTATATTATATTTTGTATATTGACATCTTTCCGTGTTTGAAACAACACTGATTCTCATGTTCATTCATGTTTATTTGATGCCATAAATGGACTCGTAGTAAGAGATGATCAGTTTACGAGCCTCTTGAGCTGAGGCGCTACAGCAATCTGTCACGACCATGGTCACGACACATTAAAGAAAACAGGTTTTATTGTTTGAATTTCTTAAAAAACTACAGTTTTAAAGCTGGGACTTTGTTAAATATCATAAGTTACCTGCTTTGTCTTGTCAGTGTCCTCTGCTCCGTGATGCATTTATCACTGTGTGACGTGACGGGCCTGACAGCACCACGGCTTGTCGACCAAAGCAACAGTAACTAAGGGGGGCGGTTGGGTCTTTGAGAAGGGTCAGTTCGGCTAGGAATACATCCGCGCTAAAATATCAAGGTGAAAGTCATCATAACTTGCGTAGAATAGACCCAGCTCCCAACCCAACTTTGAGAATAGATTAACGGCGATATTTTTTTTATCGCCCGATAAGTGTCTCGCGTTAACGCAGCACGTTAACGCCGTTAACGGCCCACCACTAGTCATAAATCATATTCATTTCTGCATTCAGATTTAGTAAGTTCCGTTGGTGGCATTAATTCTCACTTGCCACATGCTCCAATTTGTAATTGCTGAATAGAGAACAAAATGTGAGAGCAACAGTGTACTTAAATGGTACCTTAATGATGTTGTATTAATACATATGTCAATTTATTTCAGTGTATTTCAAGTTTAAGGATAATGTAATAGGTGATGTATTTTTTGTTGTGTTTGGGTTTTCCACAGGCACATTGGGTTATTGAGAGTGAAAGGGAAAAAAATGAATCTTCAGAAAATTCCTTTACAGACAGTCAGGCAGTTCTTCATTCAGGATGTAACACTCTCAGATCACCCTGACCTTTTCAGCCCAGAGCAACCCAACGTCATGCTCAAAGTCCTGGCTTTCTGCCAGGAGAAGGTACAGATGCACACACACACACACACACAGAGGCAACTGATGTATTTAGGAACTTGCACAAAAATCTGTATTTGTTAAAGGGTTAGTTCACCCAAAAATGAAAATTATGTCATTAATGACTCACCCTCATGTTGTTCCAAACCTGTAAGACCTCTGTTCATCTTCGGAACACAGTTTAAGATATTTTAGATTTAGTCCCAGAGCTTTCTGTCCCTCCATTGAATATGTATGTACGATATACTATCCATGTCCAGAAAGGTAATAAAAACATCATCAAAGTAGTCAATGTGACATCAGTGGGTTAGTTAGAATTTTTTGAAGCATTGAAAATATATTTTGGTCCAAAAATAACAAAAACTATGACTTTTTTCAGCATTGTATTTTCTTCCTGGTCTGTTGTCAATCCACGTTCACGACTCTGCAGTGACGCTGCTGACTAGGACGCTGCTGATGTGTTATCTGGTATATATAAAAATATAGCAATACCAAAATACAAACAATGTAGAATAGCTTGAATACAGGGTGCGTCTCCCTCAGACTGTAAACGAAGCTCGGGAGCACCAGATAACACGTCAGCAGCATCTTATGTCAGCAGCGTCACTGCGGTACATACATTTTCAATGGAGGGACAGAAAGCTCTCGGACTAAATCTAAAATATCTTAAACTGTGTTCCAAAGATGAACGGAGGTCTTAGGGGTTTGGAACGACATGAGGGTGAGTCATTAATGACATAATTTTAATTTTTGGGTGAACTAACCCTTTAAATGTGCTTTGTAGTAAAACAAAAAGAAAATGGGATATTTTTCGGTATCAAAGCTGAGATGATGTTGAAATTTACATTCATTTATCAGACGCATTTATCCAAAGCAACTAAAAAATCTGCAACATTTTCCCTTCCTATTGTAATGTATATCTAAGTGAAAAGACTTCTCAAACAATGAAATGTCCAAACAAGTTGGACAGGACTTCATTTTGACCATCGGTAATTGATTGGAATTGTCATTCTCAGTGAGATTGACAATGAAATAAATAAGCTAACTGCGTTACCAAGGTTACATCAAAGCCTATTAATTAATTTAGCTTTTAGGTTAATTTTAAGAGTTAGCTGCATGACATTTTCATTTACCAGACACCTTTTACCTTTTTCACCCCTTTTTTGTTTGTTTGTTTTTTGTTTTTTGTTTTGCTGAAATAAAAGTGATTAATTTACAGACTAAGTTGAAAAGTATGTGCTAGTACAAAGATACTGGTTAGTCACTGAGGTATGTAGCAAGAGACTACGGTTTTCTTGATTTGAAGATGATTCCACCATTGAGGTACAGCGAGTGTTCACACAAGAATAACTGGACTTCGCTTTTTTTTTAATGACACATTTTTCTGTAATTAATTGATTAATTGCACATAACATTAAAGTTTTCAATATATTTTTATATAGTAATAATTTCACATTTTTCTCCAAATTATAAATATTTGACCCAACAGGTGGGAAATATTAAGAACCAAAAGTTATCAAACACTTCAGTCTTCAGTGCATAATTTAGATTAAAATACTCACTTTAAGACCTGCTGCACATGTTGTGTTTTCTCACAACTCATTATCTTCATTTAGCACTTTATTTAACTCATGTAAGACTGCTTACAAGGATACTCTGCAAAATGGGCATTTTGGCTTAATTTTTGTCCGTTTAAGCGTGAAAGGGAGCCGGCTCGCTGTCTGAAGTGGCTTTCTATGCGCATGAGTTGTGTCTGTGTGTCACATAGACAGCGTGCCAGTATCACACTGTGTTCTCTTTTGTGTCTTATCAAGCTTGAATGGTTTAAAAGCATTTGCATGCATAAGAGCGTGATCATATAATGTAATGCTAGCTAAAGGATGATGGAAATTGGATGCTGCTTTAATTACGTTAAATATTTTTAATGTGTTAAACTGAACAAAAATAATTGTATGCGTTAACGCTTTCATTTTGACAGCACTACATTTTTATTTTGCCCTTTTGTTCTTTTAGGTTGAAGAGATGCTTGAAGAGGCAGAGAGAGAGAGACTTGGAAATCCCCTTACTCCTGAGAAACCTCTCATCAGACTACGAGTATGTATCAGTCACACACCCTCATTGCCTGGATTTACTGTTATTTTCTCAGTTCATGAAATACTGGGTGAAATACATCTTGCATGTGCCTCTCTCTCCAGGTTGATTATAGTGGGGGTTTTGAAGTCTTTAACACTATGCGCTTTAGTCAGAAGTTTGTAGATCGAGTGGCAAATCCCAAAGACATCTTGCATTTCATCAGACACAGAGAGGCCAAAGACAGCATTAAAGGTAAGTCAAACAGATTGGTAATACTTTATAATAAGTATAATAAATTGTAATAAAGTACTTACAAATCATTTGCAAACTATTAGTTTATAGTTCTAAGTTAATATATTGTAGTCTCTGCATTTTTAATATATTAACAGGATATATACAAATAGTGAGTTCTTCATTCATTGCTACTGTAATTAACAAAATTATTAAATTATTACTGGCTCATACATGTAAGTGCCTGTATATGAGATAATGTTTTTTAATACTTTGTTAAAGGTGCTAAAGAGGATGTTTTGTTTTATACATTTTTGCAATATTACTTGAAACTGTCTTTACTAACTGATAAAAGACTATTTATTAGGTGCACTAAAAGTAAAAATATTAATATAAATCATCTGTGCACGAGGTAGGGCCTTAAAAACTTCAGCCAATCGTTTATGCGATCATCGCGTAAACGATTGGCCCTATGGCTTGTCAGTCACTACCGTGATGTTCCTTGTGAGAGACGAGCGCGGTTGGGCGCTCCAGTAACTTTCCACACTCCACACGCCGCATGCAATGTTTTTGTCAGGAGACAGGAGTAACAACTGCAGATTATGAGTTACCTGCGGTGAGTCCGACAAAATGAATCCAAAAAACACGACAGCGAATGCCAGTGGTAAACACTCGTGTTACAAAATACTCGTGCACGAGTTTTGGGAGGCGTTCCTTTGAAGTGAGCTGTGAAGGAGGGGGGCTGTTCTTACGCATGCGCTCATTTCAAAAACTCAGTAACAGTCTTTGGATTCTCAGTCGACGAAAAAATCCTCTCTATCACCTTTAACAACTTATTAACTGTAAATACAGTAGTTCTCACTTTAGATTAGGTCATAACATTTCAAGCAATTGTGTGATAAAACATCATTCATTAAGTGCTTTAAAGCAAATTTCATTGGACATTAATTGCACTAGTATTAAGTGTTCCTTAAAATGCATTTCTTCTCTTTACCGCTAAGTGGCACTATAACAATAGATTTTCACATGTTAAAGGTGTTATAGAGGATGTTTTCGACGACTGAGAAACCAAAGACTTTTAGTGAGTTTTTGAAATGAGCGCATGCGCAATGGAACGCCTCCCAAAACTGATCACGATGATCACGTAAACGATTGGCTGATGTTTTTTAGGCCCTACCTCATGCACAGATGATGTATATTGATATTATTCCTTTCAGTGCACCTAATAAATAGTCTTTTATCAGGTAGTAAAGACAGTTTCAAGTAATATTGCAAAAATATATAAAACAAAACATCCTCTATAACACCTTTAAGGAGTGGACGTATTACAGCTCGTTTTCACAAGTAGCAGTCAACAGCACCATGTGAAGTTCACAAAAAAAAAAAGAAATACTATCAATAAGATTTTAAAAATCACATTCATATAACTGTAAATGTAGTTATCAAACGCCAATGTAAGTTTGTAATTTGTTGTTTAGAACAAATTCAAACAGAACAGTAAATGTCAAAATTGTGTTTACTTTTCCATGGACTGTGCTTTATAATGCAGTAGTATAATACCCTGTATTTCATTAAAATCATTAATATGTATTATGTTATTTTTCTCCTTGTAATAAAATAAAAAAAACTATAGAAATGTGAATTATATAGGCTACACATTTGCATGGGAGTATTAAGAGCGCAAGCATAGTTTTCTAATAGGCTACTTGAATTAGGCATTGCATAAACGAGACAAGACCATAGCCTTGTGGGCAGCGCTGTGCTTTCAGGTGATCTGAGTTTGAGTCCCAGGCTCGAGGTTCAGGAATCTCAAACCAATATGATAGTTTGGTCACAAACTTTAGACTCCAGTTTAATATTTGTCACAAATAAAAATGTGAAATGTACAATTTAGGCTACATTAATTAATGAAATGTAGGCTACATTAATTGATTCAAAGCTTTGTTATTATTCATGTCTGTAATCTATGTTTATTTTTAATTGATACTTAATGACAACATTTTAAATATTTGCTCTTTAACCGATGTTGAAGAAGCAGTAGATCATTATGATTATGGTCAAGCGAAAATTTAAATTCAGTTAAAAACCCCATATATCATTTTCAAGGTTTACATAAAGTCTCAGGACAGTTTTATTTATTTTTTTACAGGTTTGCACAGACCATAATGTTAATTCTCTGTATGATTTTATGTAAGATTAGAAATACAGAATTATTCTTGCGACATTTTAAATTTTTATTGCTAAAGAAATTGCAGCGTTGCTGAGTACAATTAAAACAATTAAAAGCAGCATAATTAATAACAGAAGGTTTTTTTGCCCCTCTCTCTCTTGCTCCATCGCGCTGGATCTCTTTCTTCAAGTTTCTTTGTATCCCTCACTGATGCGTGCCAAGTCTCTCTCATACATGAAATTAAACGTTTAAGGAAAGAAACACTTCATATTATATTGTATATTTTATAAGCTGCTGCATGTCATCCACACCAATTACAAAGTCTAACTGTAACAAATTATTTAGCATTTTTTCCTTAAAATAAACTGAATGCCTTGTTGAATAAAAATGAGTCCCCTGCCCCACTCGCATTTGTTGACATGTTCCTAAGCAGTTCATTTTTAGATTATAATGCCAATTGTTTCCATAACACACTGCTCAAACATTCTAAATACATGCAAACCAATTGAAAGGCTTGGATTGAACACTTCAGTGGAATAGACATTAATATGTAAAACCTTTAAATCCATTACAGTATTTATAACTTCAGATACATTTGGACACAGAGAAATGAACTTTGCCTTTGCCTTCTTTTAAGTTAAAACACTCATCATCAGGTAGGCTATCTGACACTCTCTGTATGAAAGAGAGCGATTTACATCTTTATATTGTCCTGCA